>NW_027446752.1:35000-45959 GCF_038048845.1 Mixophyes fleayi | reverse complement strand
TCTTGCCTACTGACCTACATCTCAACACCAGCATTGAAGGAAGCAGGATCAAGAGAGAAAAAAAAAATAAAAAAAAAACCTACAGCACCTTGTATTCCCAGGTGGTCTCCCATCCAAGTACTAATCAGGCCTGGCCCTTCTTACCTTCCAAGATCAGATGAGATTGGGCTTTTTCAGGGTGGTGTGGCTGTAGGTATTGCTTGCTTACTGACCTACATCTCTTATACATCTCAACACCAGCATTGAAGGAAGCAAGAACAACAGAGAAAAAAAAAGCCTACAGCACCTTGTATTCCCAGGTGGTCTCCCATCCAAGTACTAACTAGCTAGGCCCGCCCTGCTTAGCTTTCAAAATCAGACGAGATTGGGTTGTTCAGGGTGGTGTGGCTGTAGGTATTGCTTGCCTACTGACCTACATCTCAACACCAGCATTGAAGGAAGCAGGATCAAGAGAGAAAAAAAAATAAAAATAAAACCTACAGCACCTTGTATTCCCAGGTGGTCTCCCATCCAAGTACTAACCAGGCCCGGCCCTGTTTACCTTCCAAGATCAGACGAGATTGTGCTTTTTCAGGGTGGTGTGGCTGTAGGTATTGCTTGCTTACTGACCTACATCTCTTATACATCTCAACACCAGCATTGAAGGAAGCAAGAACAACAGAGAAAAAAAAAGCCTACAGCACCTTGTATTCCCAGGTGGTCTACCATCCAATTACTAACTAGCTAGGCCCGCCCTGCTTAGCTTTCAAAATTAGATGAGATTGGGCTTGTTCAGGGTGGTGTGGCTGTAGGTATTGCTTGCCTACTGACCTACATCTCAACACCAGCATTGAAGGAAGCAGGAACAAGAGAGAAAAAAAAAAGAAAAATAAAACCTACAGCACCTGGTATTCCCAGGTGGTTTCCCATTCAAGTACTAATCAGGCCCGGCCCTTCTTAGCTTATAAGATCAGATGAGATTGGGCATGTTCAGGGTGGTTGACTGTAGGTATTGCTTGCCTACTGACCTACATCTCTTATACATCTCAACACCAGCATTGAAGCAAGCAGGAACAAGAGAGAAAAAAAAACGAAAAAAAAAAAAACCTACAGCACCTGGTATTCCCATGTGGTCTCCCATCCAAGTACTAACCAGGCCCGCCCCTCCTTAGCTTCCAAGATCAGACGAGATTGGGCTTGTTCAGGGTGGTGTGGCTGTACGTATTACTTGCTTACTGCCCTACATCTCTTATACATCTCAACACCAGCATTGAAGGAAGCAGGAACAAGAGAGAAAAAAAACCGAAAAAAAAAAACCTACAGCATCTGGTATTCCCAGGTGGTTTCCCATCCAAGTACTAACCAGGCCCGGCTCTGCTTAGCTTCCAAAATCAGACGAGATTGGGCTTGTTCAGGGTGGTGTGACTGTACTAATTGCTTGCCTACTGACCTACATCTCAACAACAGCATTGAAGGAAGCAGGAACAAGAGAGAAAAAAAACCGAAAAAAAAAAACCTACAGCATCTGGTATTCCCATGTGGTCTCCCATCCAAGTACTAACCAGGCCCGCCCCTCCTTAGCTTCCAAGATCAGACGAGATTGGGCTTGTTCAGGGTGGTGTGGCTGTACGTATTACTTGCTTACTGCCCTACATCTCTTATACATCTCAACACCAGCATTGAAGGAAGCAGGAACAAGAGAGAAAAAAAACCGAAAAAAAAAACAACCTACAGCAACTGGTATTCCCAGGTGGTCTCCCATCCAAGTACTAATCAGGCCCGGCCCTTCTTAGCTTCCAAGATCAGATGAGATTGGGCATGTTCAGGGTGGTTGACTGTAGGTATTGGTTGCCTACTGACCTACATCTCTTATACATCTCAACACCAGCATTGAAGCAAGCAGGAACAAGAGAGAAAAAAAAAACGAAAAAAAAAACAACCTACAGCACCTGGTATTCCCAGGTGATCTCCCATCCAAGTACTAACCAGGCCCAGCCCTGCTTAGCTTGCAAAATCAGACGAGATTGGGCTTGTTCAGGGTGATGTGACTGTACATATTGTTTGCTTACTGACCTACATCTCAACAACAGCATTGACGGAAGCAGGAACAAGAGAGAGAAAAAAATGAAAAAAAAAAAACCTACAGCACCTGGTATTCCCAGGTGGTCTTCTATCCAAGTACTAATCAGGCCTGGCCCTGCTTAGCTTCCAAGATCAGATGAGATTGGGCATGTTCAGGGTGGTTGACTGTAGGTATTGTTTGCCTACTGACCTACATCTCTTATACATCTTAACACCAGCATTGAAGGAAGCAGGAACAAGAGAGAAAAAAAAATGAAAAAAAATACCTACAGCACCTGGCATTCCCAGGTGGTCTCCCATCCAAGTACTAATCAGGCCCGGCCCTTCTTAGCTTCCAAGATCAGATGAGATTGGGCATGTTCAGGGTGGTTGACTGTAGGTATTGCTTGCTCACTGACCTACATCTCTTATACATCTCAACACCAGCATTGAAGGAAGCAGGAACAAGAGAGAAAAAAAAACGAAAAAAAAAAACCTACAGCATCTGGTATTCCCAGGTGGTTTCCCATCCAAGTACTAACCAGGCCCGGCCCTGCTTAGCTTCCAAAATCAGACGAGATTGGGCTTGTTCAGGGTGGTGTGACTGTACTAATTGCTTGCCTACTGACCTACATCTCAACAACAGCATTGAAGGAAGCAGGAACAAGAGAGAAAAAAAAATGAAAAAAAAAACAACCTACAGCAACTGGTATTCCCAGGTGGTCTCCCATCCAAGTACTAACCAGGCCCGGCCCTGCTAAGCTTCCAAAATCAGACGAGATTGGGCTTGTACAGGGTGGTGTGACTGTACATATTGCTTGCCTACTGACCTACATCTCAACAACAGCATTGAAGGAAGCAGGAACAAGAGAGAAAAAAAAATGAAAAAAAAAAACCTACAGCACATTGTATTCCCAGGTGGTCTCCCATCCAAGTACTAACCAGGCCCGACCCTGTTTACCTTCCAAGATCAGACGAGATTGGGCTTTTTCAGGGTGGTGTGGCTGTAGGTATTGCTTGCTTACTGACCTACATCTCTTATACATCTCAACACCAGCATTGAAGGAAGCAAGAACAACAGAGAAAAAAAAAGCCTACAGCACCTTGTATTCCCAGGTGGTCTCCCATCCAAGTACTAACTAGCTAGGCCCGCCCTGCTTAGCTTTCAAAATCAGACGAGATTGGGTTGTTCAGGGTGGTGTGGCTGTAGGTATTGCTTGCCTACTGACCTACATCTCAACACCAGCATTGAAGGAAGCAGGATCAAGAGAGAAAAAAAAAATAAAAAAAAAACCTACAGCACCTTGTATTCCCAGGTGGTCTCCCATCCAAGTACTAATCAGGCCTGGCCCTTCTTACCTTCCAAAATCAGATGAGATTGGGCTTTTTCAGGGTGGTGTGGCTGTAGGTATTGCTTGCTTACTGACCTACATCTCTTATACATCTCAACACCAGCATTGAAGGAAGCAAGAACAACAGAGAAAAAAAAAGCCTACAGCACCTTGTATTCCCAGGTGGTCTCCCATCCAAGTACTAACTAGCTAGGCCCGCCCTGCTTAGCTTTCAAAATCAGACGAGATTGGGTTGTTCAGGGTGGTGTGGCTGTAGGTATTGCTTGCCTACTGACCTACATCTCAACACCAGCATTGAAGGAAGCAGGATCAAGAGAGAAAAAAAAAATAAAAATAAAACCTACAGCACCTTGTATTCCCAGGTGGTCTCCCATCCAAGTACTAACCAGGCCCGGCCCTGTTTACCTTCCAAGATCAGACGAGATTGGGCTTTTTCAGGGTGGTGTGGCTGTAGGTATTGCTTGCTTACTGACCTACATCTCTTATACATCTCAACACCAGCATTGAAGGAAGCAAGAACAACAGAGAAAAAAAAAGCCTACAGCACCTTGTATTCCCAGGTGGTCTACCATCCAATTACTAACTAGCTAGGCCCGCCCTGCTTAGCTTTCAAAATTAGATGAGATTGGGCTTGTTCAGGGTGGTGTGGCTGTAGGTATTGCTTGCCTACTGACCTACATCTCAACACCAGCATTGAAGGAAGCAGGAACAAGAGAGAAAAAAAAAAGAAAAATAAAACCTACAGCACCTGGTATTCCCAGGTGGTTTCCCATTCAAGTACTAATCAGGCCCGGCCCTTCTTAGCTTATAAGATCAGATGAGATTGGGCATGTTCAGGGTGGTTGACTGTAGGTATTGCTTGCCTACTGACCTACATCTCTTATACATCTCAACACCAGCATTGAAGCAAGCAGGAACAAGAGAGAAAAAAAAACGAAAAAAAAAAAAACCTACAGCACCTGGTATTCCCATGTGGTCTCCCATCCAAGTACTAACCAGGCCCGCCCCTCCTTAGCTTCCAAGATCAGACAAGATTGGGCTTGTTCAGGGTGGTGTGGCTGTACGTATTACTTGCTTACTGCCCTACATCTCTTATACATCTCAACACCAGCATTGAAGGAAGCAGGAACAAGAGAGAAAAAAAACTGAAAAAAAAAAACCTACAGCATCTGGTATTCCCAGGTGGTTTCCCATCCAAGTACTAACCAGGCCCGGCCCTGCTTAGCTTCCAAAATCAGACGAGATTGGGCTTGTTCAGGGTGGTGTGACTGTACTAATTGCTTGCCTACTGACCTACATCTCAACAACAGCATTGAAGGAAGCAGGAACAAGAGAGAAAAAAAACCGAAAAAAAAAAACCTACAGCATCTGGTATTCCCATGTGGTCTCCCATCCAAGTACTAACCAGGCCCGCCCCTCCTTAGCTTCCAAGATCAGACGAGATTGGGCTTGTTCAGGGTGGTGTGGCTGTACGTATTACTTGCTTACTGCCCTACATCTCTTATACATCTCAACACCAGCATTGAAGGAAGCAGGAACAAGAGAGAAAAAAAACCGAAAAAAAAAACAACCTACAGCAACTGGTATTCCCAGGTGGTCTCCCATCCAAGTACTAATCAGGCCCGGCCCTTCTTAGCTTCCAAGATCAGATGAGATTGGGCATGTTCAGGGTGGTTGACTGTAGGTATTGGTTGCCTACTGACCTACATCTCTTATACATCTCAACACCAGCATTGAAGCAAGCAGGAACAAGAGAGAAAAAAAAAAACGAAAAAAAAAACAACCTACAGCACCTGGTATTCCCAGGTGATCTCCCATCCAAGTACTAACCAGGCCCGGCCCTGCTTAGCTTGCAAAATCAGACGAGATTGGGCTTGTTCAGGGTGATGTGACTGTACATATTGTTTGCTTACTGACCTACATCTCAACAACAGCATTGACGGAAGCAGGAACAAGAGAGAGAAAAAAATGAAAAAAAAAAAACCTACAGCACCTGGTATTCCCAGGTGGTCTTCTATCCAAGTACTAATCAGGCCTGGCCCTGCTTAGCTTCCAAGATCAGATGAGATTGGGCATGTTCAGGGTGGTTGACTGTAGGTATTGTTTGCCTACTGACCTACATCTCTTATACATCTTAACACCAGCATTGAAGGAAGCAGGAACAAGAGAGAAAAAAAAATGAAAAAAAATACCTACAGCACCTGGCATTCCCAGGTGGTCTCCCATCCAAGTACTAATCAGGCCCGGCCCTTCTTAGCTTCCAAGATCAGATGAGATTGGGCATGTTCAGGGTGGTTGACTGTAGGTATTGCTTGCTCACTGACCTACATCTCTTATACATCTCAACACCAGCATTGAAGGAAGCAGGAACAAGAGAGAAAAAAAAAAAGAAAAAAAAACAACCTACAGCACCTGGTATTCCCAGGTGGTCTCCCATCCAAGTACTAATCAGGCCCGGCCCTTCTTAGCTTCCAAGATCAGATGCGATTGGGTTTGTTCAGGGTGGTGTGGCTGTAGGTATTGTTTGCCTACTAACCTACATCTGAACACTAGCATTGAAGGAAGTAGGAACAAGAGAGAAAAAAAAACTTAAAAAGAAAAAACCTACAGCATATGGTATTCCCAGGTGGTCTCCCAGCCAAGTACTAATCAGGCCCGGCCCTGCTTAGCTTCCAAGATCAGATGAGATTGGGCATTTTCAGGGTGGTTTACTGTAGGTATTGCTTGCCTACTGACCTACATCTCTTATACATCTCAACACCAGCATTGAAGGAAGCAGGAACAAGAGAGAAAAAAAAACGAAAAATAAAACTAACATCACCTGGTACTCCCAGGTGGTCTCCCATCCAAGTACTAACCAGGCCTGACCTTGCTTAGCTTCCAAGATCAGACGACATACGGCTTGTTCAGGGTGGTGTGGATGTACGTATTACTTGCTTACTGACCTACATCTCTTATACATCTCAACACCAGCATTAAAGGAAGCAGGAACAACAGAGAACAAAAAAACCTACAGCACCTTGTATTCCCAGGTGGTCTCCCATCCAAGTACTAACCAGGCTCGGGCCTGTTTAGCTTCCAAGATCAGGCATTTTCAGGGTGGTGTGGTTGTAGGTATTGCTTGCTTACTTACTGACCTACATCTCTTATACATATCAACACCAGCATTGAAGGAAGCAGGAACAACAGAGAATAAAAAAACCTACAGTACCTTGTATTTCCAGGTGGTCTCCCATCCAAGTACTAACCAGGCCTGGCCCTGCTTAGCTTCCAAGGTCAGACGAGATTGGGCTTGTTCAGGGTGGTGCGTCTGTAGGTATTGCTGGCTTCCTGCCCTACATCTCTTATACATCTCAACACTAGCATTGAAGGAAGCAAGAACAACAGAGAAAATAAAAGCCTACAGCACCTTGTATTACCAGGTGGTCTCCCATCCAAGTACTAACTAGCTAGGCCCGCCCTGCTTAGCTTTCAAAATCAGATGAGATTGGGCTTGTTCAGGGTGGTGTGGCTGTAGGTATTGCTTGCCTACTGACCTACATCTCAACACCAGCATTGAAGGAAGCAGGAACAAGAGAGAATAAAAAAACCTACAGTACCTTGTATTTCCAGGTGGTCTCCCATCCAAGTACTAACCAGGCCTGGCCCTGCTTAGCTTCCAAGGTCAGACGAGATTGGGCTTGTTCAGGGTGGTGCGGCTGTAGGTATTGCTGGCTTCCTGCCCTACATCTCTTATACATCTCAACACTAGCATTGAAGGAAGCAAGAACAACAGAGAAAATAAAAGCCTACAGCACCTTGTATTCCCAGGTGGTCTCCCATCCAAGTACTAACTAGCTAGGCCCGCCCTGCTTAGCTTTCAAAATCAGATGAGATTGGGCTTGTTCAGGGTGGTGTGGCTGTAGGTATTGCTTGCCTACTGACCTACATCTCAACACCAGCATTGAAGGAAGCAGGAACAAGAGAGAAAAAAAAAAAAGAAAAATAAAACCTACAGCACCTGGTATTCCCAGGTGGTCTCCCATCCAAGTACTAATCACGCCTGGCCCTTCTTAGCTTCCAAGATCAGATGAGATTGGGCATGTTCAGGGTGGTTGACTGTAGGTCTTGCTTGCCTACTGACCTACATCTCTTATACATCTCAACACCAGCATTGAAGGAAGCAGGAACAAGAGAGAAAAAAAAACAAAAAAAAAAAAACAACCTACAGCACCTGGTATTCCCAGGGGGTCTCCCATCCAAGTACTAGCCAAGCCCAGCCTGCTTAGCTTCCAAGATCAGATGCAATTGGGTTTGTTCAGGGTGGTGTGGCTGTAGATATTGCTTGCCTACTAACCTACATCTGAACACTAGCATTGAAGGAAGTAGGAACAAAAGAGAAAAAAAAACGAAAAACAAAACAAACCTACAGCATATGGTATTCCCAGGTGGTCTCCCATCCAAGTACTAACCAGCACCGACCCTGCTTAACTTCCAATATCAGACAAGATTGGGCTTGTTCAGGGTGGTGTGGCTGTAGGTATTGTTTGGCTTCTGACCTACATCTCTTATACATTTCAATACCAGCATTAAAGGAAGCAAGAACAAGAGAGAAAAAAAAACGAAAAATAAAACCTACATTACCTGGTACTCCCATGTTGTCTCCCATCCAAGTACTAACCAGGCCTGACCTTGCTTAGCTTCCAAGGTCAAACGAGATAGGGCTTGCTCAGGGTGGTGTGGCTGTAGGTATTACTTGCTTACTGACCTACATCTCTTATACATCTCAACACCAGCATTGAAGGAAGCAGGAACAACAGAGAACAAAAAAACCTACAGCACCTTATAATCCCAGGTGGTCTCCCATCCAAGTACAAAACAGGCTTGGCGCTGCTTAGCTTCCAAGATCAGACGAGATTGGGCTTTTTCAGGGTGGTGTAGCTGTAGGTATTGCTTGCTTACTTACTGACCTACATCTCTTATACATCTCAACACCAGCATTGAAGGAAGCAGGAACAACTGAGAATAAAAAAACCTATAGCACCTTGTATTCCCAGGTGGTCTCCCATCCAAGTACTAACCAGGCCTGGCCACTGCTTAGCTTCCAAGGTCAGACGAGATTGGGCTTGTTCAGGGTGGTGTGGCTGTAGGTATTGCTGGCTTACTGCCCTACATCTCTTATACATCTCAACACCAGCATTGAAGGAAGCAGGAACAAGAGAGAAAAAAAAATGAAAAAAAAAACCTAGAGCACCTGGTATTCCCAGGTGGTCTCCCATACAAGGAGTAACCAGGCCTGGAACTGCTTAGCTTCCAAGATCAGATGAGATTGGGCATGTTCAGGGTGGTTGACTGTAGGTATTGTTTGCCTACTGACCTACATCTCTTATACATCTCAACACCAGCATTGAAGGAAGCAGGAACAAGAGAGAAAAAAAAATGAAAAAAAATACCTACAGCACTTGGTATTCCCAGGTGGTCTCCCATCCAAGTACTAATCAGGCCCGGCCCTTCTTAGCTTCCAAGATCAGATGAGATTGGGCATGTTCAGGGTGGTTGACTGTAGGTATTGCTTGCCTACTGACCTACATCTGAACACTAGCATTGAAGGAAGTAGGAACAAGAGAGAAAAAAAAACGAAAAAAGAAAAAACCTACAGCATATGGTATTCCCAGGTGGTCTCCCATCCAAGTACTAATCAGGCCTGGCCCTGCTTAGCTTCCAAAATCAGATGAGATTGGGCATTTTCAGGGTGGTTTACTGTAGGTATTGTTTGCCTACTGACCTACATCTCTTATACATCTCAACACCAGCATTGAAGGAAGCAGGAACAAGAGAGAAAAAAAACCGAAAAATAAGACCTACATCACCTGGTACTCCCAGGTGGTCTCCCATCCAAGTACTAACCAGGCCTGATCTTGCTTAGCTTCCAAGATCAGACGATATAGGGCTTGTTCAGGGTGGTGTGGCTGTACGTATTACTTGCTTACTGACCTACATCTCTTATACATCTCAACACCAGCATTGAAGGAAGCAGGAACAACAGAGAACAAAAAAACCTACAGCACCTTGTATTCCCAGGTGGTCTCCCATCTAAGTACTAACCAGGCTCGGGCCTGTTTAGCTTCCAAGATCAGATGAGATTGGGCATTTTCAGGGTGGTTTACTGTAGGTATTGTTTGCCTACTGACCTACATCTCTTATACATCTCAACACCAGCATTGAAGGAAGCAGGAACAAGAGAGAAAAAAAACCGAAAAATAAGACCTACATCACCTGGTACTCCCAGGTGGTCTCCCATCCAAGTACTAACCAGGCCTGATCTTGCTTAGCTTCCAAGATCAGACGATATAGGGCTTGTTCAGGGTGGTGTGGCTGTACGTATTACTTGCTTACTGACCTACATCTCTTATACATCTCAACACCAGCATTGAAGGAAGCAGGAACAACAGAGAACAAAAAAACCTACAGCACCTTGTATTCCCAGGTGGTCTCCCATCTAAGTACTAACCAGGCTCGGGCCTGTTTAGCTTCCAAGATCAGATGAGATTGGGCATTTCCAGGGTGGTGTGGCTGTAGGTATTGCTTGCTTACTTACTGACCTACATCTCTTATACATCTCAACACCAGCATTGAAGGAAGCAGGAACAACAGAGAATAAAAAAACCTACAGTACCTTGTATTCCCAGGTGGTCACCCATCCAAGTACTAATCAGGCCTGGCCCTTCTTAGCTTCCAAGATCAGATGAGATTGGGCATGTTCAGGGTGGTTGACTGTAGGTATTGCTTGCCTTCTGACCTACATCTCTTATACATCTCAACACCAGCATTGAAGGAAGCAGGAACAAGAGAGAAAAAAAACCGAAAAATAAGACCTACATCACCTGGTACTCCCAGGTGGTCTCCCATCCAAGTACTAACCAGGCCTGATCTTGCTTAGCTTCCAAGATCAGACGATATAGGGCTTGTTCAGGGTGGTGTGGCTGTACGTATTACTTGCTTACTGACCTACATCTCTTATACATCTCAACACCAGCATTGAAGGAAGCAGGAACAACAGAGAACAAAAAAACCTACAGCACCTTGTATTCCCAGGTGGTCTCCCATCCAAGTACTAACCAGGCTCGGGCCTGTTTAGCTTCCAAGATCAGATGAGATTGGGCATTTCCAGGGTGGTGTGGCTGTAGGTATTGCTTGCTTACTTACTGACCTACATCTCTTATACATCTCAACACCAGCATTGAAGGAAGCAGGAACAACAGAGAATAAAAAAACCTACAGTACCTTGTATTCCCAGGTGGTCTCCCATCCAAGTACTAATCAGGCCTGGCCCTTCTTAGCTTCCAAGATCAGATGAGATTGGGCATGTTCAGGGTGGTTGACTGTAGGTATTGCTTGCCTACTGACCTACATCTCTTATACATCTCAACACCAGCATTGAAGGAACCAGGAACAAGAGAGAAAAAAAAACAACCTACATCACCTGGTACTCCCAGGTGGTCTCCCATCCAAATACTAACCAGTCCTGGCCTGCTTAGCTTCCAAGATCAGATGCGATTGGGTTTGTTCAAGGTGGTGTGGCTGTAGG
>NW_027446752.1:0-30000 GCF_038048845.1 Mixophyes fleayi | reverse complement strand
AAACCTACTGCACCTGGTATTCCCAGGTGGTCTCCCATCCAAGTACTAATCAGGCCTGGTTCTGCTTAGCTTCCAAGATCAGATGAGATAGGGCATGTTCAGTGTGGTTTACTGTAGGTTTTGCTTGCCTACTGACCTACATCTCTTATACATCTCAACACCAGCATTGAAGGAAGCAGGAACAACAGAGAAAAAAGAAGCCTACAGCACCTTGTATTCCGAGGTGGTCTCCCATCCAAGTACTAACCAGGCCCTGCCCTGCTTATTTTCCAAAATCAGACAAGATTAAACTTGTTCAGGGTGGTGTGGCTGTACGTATTGCTTGCCTACTGACCTACATCTCATTTACATCTCAACACCAGCACTGAACGAAGCAGGAACAAGAGGGAAAAAAAACCGAAAAAATAAAACCCTACTGCACCTGGTATTCCCAGTTGTTCTCCCATCCAAGTACTAATCAGGCCCGGCCCTGCTTAGCTTCCAAGATCAGATGAGATTGGGCATGTTCAGGGTGGTTTACTGTAGGTAAAACTTGCCCACTGACCCACATCTCTTATACATTTCAATACCAGCATTGAAGGAAGCAGGAACAACAGAGAGAAAAAAAAATGAAAAAAAAGACCTACAGCACCTGGTATTCCCAGGTGGTCTCCCATCCAAGTACTAACCAGGCATGGCTCTGCTTAGCTTCCAAGATCAGATGATATTGGGCTTATTCAGGGTGGTGTGGCTGTAGGTACTGCTTGCTTACTGACCTACATCTCAACAACAGCATTGAAGGAAGCAGGAACAAGAGAGAAAAAAAACCGAAAAAAAACAAAAACCTACAGCACCTGGTATTCCCAGGTGGTCTCCCATCCAAGTACTAACCAGGCTCAGCCTGCTTAGCTTCCATGATCAGACGAGATTGGGCTTGTTCAGGGTGGTGTGGCTGTTGGTATTGCTTGCCTACTGACCTACATCTCTTATACATCTCAACACCAGCATTGAAGGAAGCACGAACAAGAGAGAACAAAAAACAAAAAAAAAAACCTACAGCACCTGGTATTCCCGGGTGGACTCCCATCCAAGTACTAACCAAGCTCAGCCTGCTTAGCTTCCAAGATCAGACGAGATTGGGCTTGTTCAGGGTGGTGTGGCTGAAGGTATTGCTTGCCTATTGACCTACATCTCTTATACATCTCAACACCAGCATTGAAGGAAGCACGAACAAGAGAGAACAAAAAAATGAAGAAAAAAAAACCTACAGCACCTGGTATTCCCAGGTGGTCTCCCATCCAAGTACTAACCAGGCTCAGCCTGCTTAGCTTCCAAGATCAGACGAGATTGGGCTTGTTCAGGGTGGTGTGGCTGTAGGTATTGCTTGCCTACTGACCTACATCTCTTATACATCTCAACACCAGCATTGAAGGAAGCATGAACAAAAGAGAACAAAAAAACGAAGAAAAAAAAACCTACAGCACGTGGTATTCCTAGGTGGTCTCCCATCCAAATACTAACCAGGCCCGCCTGCTTAGCTTCCGATATCAGATGAGATTGGGCTTGTTCAGGGTGGTGTGGCTGTAGGTATTGCTTGCCTACTGACCTACATCTCTTATACATCTCAACACCAGCATTGAAGGAAGCATGAACAAAAGAGAACAAAAAACGAAAAAAAAAAAACCTACAGCACCTGGTATTCCCAGGTGGTCTCCCATCCAAGTACTAACCAGGCCTGGCCTGCTTAGCTTCCAAAATCAGATGAGATTGGGCTTGTTCAGGGTGGTGTGGCTGTAGGTATTGGTTGCCTACTGACCTACATCTCAACACTAACATTGAAGGAAGCAGGAACAACAGAGAGAAAAAAAAACGAAAAAAAAAAAAAACCTACAGCACCTGGTATTCCCAGCTGTTCTCCCATCCAAGTACTAATCAGGCCCGGCCCTGCTTAGCTTCCAAGATCAGATGAGATTGGGCATGTTCAGGTTGGTTTACTGTAGGTATTGCTTGCCCACTGACCTACATCTCTTATACATCTCAACACAAGCATTGAAGGAAGCAGGAACAAGAGAGAAAAAAAAATGAAAAAAAAAAATCTACAGCACCTGGTATTCCCAGGTGGTATCCCATCCAAGTACTAACCAGGCCCAGCCCTGCTTAGCTTCCAAGATCAGATGAGATTGAGCATGTTCAGGGTGGTATAGCTGTAGGTATTTCTTGCTTACTGACCTACATCTCTTATACATTAATCAATTCTTTTACATAATTCTTGTTTCTCATGACATTTCTAACATTGCCCACAATTATCAACTTTCTAAGTCTTTCTGAGCAAGAGAAATCGCAAAACATAGTCATTTCTTCATTGGCGTCCAAAAACAACGCCTTTTTACACTCCTGTCTCCCTTTCTCTTGGAAACAATGACTTACATCAATTCTTTTACATAATTCTTGTTTCTCATGACATTTCTAACATTGCCCACAATTATCAACTTTCTAAGTCTTTCTGAGCAGGAGAAATCGCAAAACATAGTCATTTCTTCATTGCGTCCAAAAACAACGCTTTTTTACACTCCTGTCTCCCTTTCTCTTGGAAACAATGACTTACATCAATTCTTTTACATAATTCTTGTTTCTCATGACATTTCTAACATTGCCTACAATTATCAACTTTCTGAGTCTTTCTGAGCAAGAGAAATCGCAAAACATAGTCATTTCTTCATTGGCGCCCAAAAACAACGCTTTTTTACACTCCTGTCTCCCTTTCTCTTGGAAACAATGACTTACATCAATTCTTTTACATAATTCTTGTTTCTCATGACATTTCTAACATTGCCCACAATTATCAACTTTCTAAGTCTTTCTGAGCAAGAGAAATCGCAAAACATAGTCATTTCTTCATTGGCGTCCAAAAACAACGCTTTTTTTACACTCCTGTCTTTCTTACTCTTGGAAACAATGACTTACATCAATTCTTTTACATAATTCTTGTTTCTCATGACATTTCTAACATTGCCCACAATTATCAACTTTCTAAGTCTTTCTGAGCAAGAGAAATCACAAAACATAGTCATTTCTTCATTGCCGTCCAAAAACAATGCTTTTTTACACTCCTGTCTCCCTTTCTCTTGGAAACAATGACGTACATCAATCCTTTTACATAATTCTTGTTTCTCATGACATTTCTAACATTGCCCACAATTATCAACTTTCTAAGTCTTTCTGAGCAAGAGAAATCGCAAAACATAGTCATTTCTTCATTTGCGTCCAAAAACAACGCTTTTTTACACTCCTGTCTCCCTTTCTCTTGGAAACAATGACTTACATCAATACTTTTACATAATTCTTGTTTCTCATGACATTTCTAACATTGCCCACAATTATCAACTTTCTAAGTCTTTCTGAGCAAGAGAAATCGCAAAACATAGTCATTTCATCATTGGCGTCCAAAAACAATGCTTTTTTTACACTCCTGTCTCCCTTTCTCTTGGAAACAATGACTTACATCAATTCTTTTACATAATTCTTGTTTCTCATGACATTTCTAACATTGCCCACAATTATCAACTTTCTAAGTCTTTCTGAGCAAGAGAAATCGCAAAACATAGTCATTTCTTCATTGCCGTCCAAAAACAACGCTTTTTTACACTTCTGTCTCCCTTTCTCTTGGAAACAATGACTTACATCAATTCTTTTACATAATTCTTGTTTCTCATGACATTTCTAACATTGCCCACAATTATCAACTTTCTAAGTCTTTCTGAGCAAGAGAAATCGCAAAACATAGTCATTTCTTCATTGGCGTCCAAAAACAACGCTTTTTTACACTCCTGTCTCCCTTTCTCTTGAAAACAATGACTTACATCAATTCTTTTACATAATTCTTGTTTCTCATGACATTTCTAACATTGCCCACAATTATCAACTTTCTAAGTCTTTCTGAGCAAGAGAAATCGCAAAACATAGTCATTTCTTCATTTGCGTCCAAAAACAACGCTTTTTTACACTCCTGTCTCCCTTTCTCTTGGAAACAATGACTTACATCAATTCTTTAACATAATTCTTGTTTCTCATGACATTTCTTACATTGCCCACAATTATCAACTTTCTAAGTCTTTCTGAGCAGGAGAAATCGCAAAACATAGTCATTTCTTCATTGCCGTCCAAAAACAACGCTTTTTTACACTCCTGTCTCCCTTTCTCTTGGAAACAATGACTTACATCAATTCTTTTACATAATTCTTGTTTCTCATGACATTTCTAACATTGCCCACAATTATCAACTTTTTAAGTCTTTCTGAGCAAGAGAAATCGCAAAACATAGTCATTTCTTCATTGCCGTCCAAAAACAATGCTTTTTTACACTCCTGTCTCCCTTTCTCTTGGAAACAATGACTTACATCAATTCTTTTACATAATTCTTGTTTCTCATGACATTTCTAATATTGCCCACAATTATCAACTTTCTAAGTCTTTCTGAGCAGGAGAAATCGCAAAACATAGTCATTTCTTCATTGCCGTCCAAAAACAACGCTTTTTTACACTCCTGTCTCCCTTTCTCTTGGAAACAATGACTTACATCAATTCTTTTACATAATTCTTGTTTCTCATGACATTTCTAACATTGCCCACAATTATCAACTTTCTAAGTCTTTCTGAGCAAAAGAAATCGCAAAACATAGTCATTTCTTCATTGCCGTCCAAAAAACGCTTTTTTACACTCCTGTCTCCCTTTCTCTTGGAAACAATGACTTACATAATTCTTTTACATAATACTTGTTTCTCATGACATTTCTAACATTGCCCACAATTATCAACTTTCTAAGTCTTTCTGAGCAGGAGAAATCGCAAAACATAGTCATTTCTTCATTGGCGTCCAAAAACAACGCTTTTTTACACTCCTGTCTCCCTTTCTCTTGGAAACAATGACTTACATCAATTCTTTTACATAATTCTTGTTTCTCATGACATTTCTAACATTGCCCACAATTATCAACTTTCTAAGTCTTTCTGAGCAAGAGAAATCGCAAAACATAGTCATTTCTTCATTGGCGTCCAAAAACAACGCTTTTTTACACTCCTGTCTCCCTTTCTCTTGGAAACAATGACTTACATCAATTCTTTAACAGAATTCTTGTTTCTCATGACATTTCTTACATTGCCCACAATTATCAACTTTCTAAGTCTTTCTTAGCAGGAGAAATCGCAAAACATAGTCATTTCTTCATTGCCGTCCAAAAACAACGCTTTTTTACACTCCTGTCTCCCTTTCTCTTGTAAACAATGACTTACATCAATTCTTTTACATAATTCTTGTTTCTCATGACATTTCTAACATTGCCCACAATTATCAACTTTCTAAGTCTTTCTGAGCAAGAGAAATCGCAAAACATAGTCATTTCTTCATTGGCGTCCAAAAACAACGCTTTTTTACACTCCTGTCTTTCTTACTCTTGGAAACAATGACTTACATCAATTCTTTTACATAATTCTTGTTTCTCATGACATTTCTAATATTGCCCACAATTATCAACTTTCTAAGTCTTTCTGAGCAAGAGAAATCGCAAAACATAGTCATTTCTTCATTGCCGTCCAAAAACAATGCTTTTTTACACTCCTGTCTCCCTTTCCCTTGGAAACAATGACGTACATCAAACCTTTTATTTAATTCTTGTTTCTCATGACATTTCTAACATTGCCCATAATTATCAACTTTCTAAGTCTTTCTGAGCAAGAGAAATCGCAAAACATAGTCATTTCTTCATTTGCGTCCAAAAACAACGCTTTTTTACACTCCTGTCTCCCTTTCTCTTGGAAACAATGACTTACATCAATTCTTTTACATAATTCTTGTTTCTCATGACATTTCTTACATTGCCAACAATTATCAACTTTCTAAGTCTTTCTGAGCAGGAGAAATCGCAAAACATAGTCATTTCTTCATTGCCGTCCAAAAACAATGCTTTTTTTACACTCCTGTCTCCCTTTCTCTTGGAAACAATGACTTACATCAATTCTTTTACATAATTCTTGTTTCTCATGACATTTCTAACATTGCCCACAATTATCAACTTTCTAAGTCTTTCTGAGCAAGAGAAATCGCAAAACATAGTCATTTCTTCATTGCCGTCCAAAAACAACGCTTTTTTACACTTCTGTCTCCCTTTCTCTTGGAAACAATGACTTACATCAATTCTTTTACATAATTCTTGTTTCTCATGACATTTCTAACATTGCCCACAATTATCAACTTTCTAAGTCTTTCTGAGCAAGAGAAATCGCAAAACATAGTCATTTCTTCATTGGCGTCCAAAAACAACGCTTTTTTACACTCCTGTCTCCCTTTCTCTTGAAAACAATGACTTACATCAATTCTTTTACATAATTCTTGTTTCTCATGACATTTCTAACATTGCCCACAATTATCAACTTTCTAAGTCTTTCTGAGCAAGAGAAATCGCAAAACATAGTCATTTCTTCATTGGCGTCCAAAAACAACGCTTTTTTACACTCCTGTCTCCCTTTCTCTTGGAAACAATGACTTACATCAATTCTTTAACATAATTCTTGTTTCTCATGACATTTCTTACATTGCCCACAATTATCAACTTTCTAAGTCTTTCTGAGCAGGAGAAATCACAAAACATAGTCATTTCTTCATTGCCGTCCAAAAACAACGCTTTTTTACACTCCTGTCTCCCTTTCTCTTGTAAACAATGACTTACATCAATTCTTTTACATAATTCTTGTTTCTGATGACATTTCTAACATTGCCCACAATTATCAACTTTCTAAGTCTTTCTGAGCAAGAGAAATCACAAAACATAGTCATTTCTTCATTTGCGTCCAAAAACAACGCTTTTTTACACTCCTGTCTCCCTTTCTCTTGGAAACAATGACTTACATCAATTCTTTTACATAATTCTTGTTTCTCATGACATTTCTTACATTGCCCACAATTATCAACTTTCTAAGTCTTTCTGAGCAGGAGAAATCGCAAAACATAGTCATTTCTTCATTGCCGTCCAAAAACAACGCTTTTTTACACTCATGTCTCCCTTTCTCTTGGAAACAATGACTTACATCAATTCTTTTACATAATTCTTGTTTCTCATGACATTTCTAACATTGCCCACAATTATCAACTTTCTAAGTCTTTCTGAGCAAGAGAAATCGCAAAACATAGTCATTTCTTCATTGGCGTCCAAAAACAACGCTTTTTTTACACTCCTGTCTCCCTTTCTCTTGGAAACAATGACTTACATCAATTCTTTTACATAATTCTTGTTTCTCATGACATTTCTAACATTGCCCACAATTATCAACTTTCTAAGTCTTTCTGAGCAAGAGAAATCGCAAAACATTATCATTTCCTTATTGGCGTCCAAAAACAACGCTTTTTTACACTCCTGTCTCCCTTTCTCTTGGAAACAATGACTTACATCAATCCTTTTACATAATTCTTGTTTCTCATGACATTTCTAACATTGCCCACAATTATCAACTTTCTAAGTCTTTCTGAGCAAGAGAAATCGCAAAACATTATCATTTCCTTATTGGCGTCCAAAAACAACGCTTTTTTACACTCCTATCTCCCTTTCTCTTGGAAACAATGACTTACATCAATTCTTTTACATAATTCTTGTTTCTCATGACATTTCTAACATTGCCCACAATTATCAACTTTCTAAGTCTTTCTGAGCAAGAGAAATCGTAAAACATAGTCATTTCTTCTTTGCCGTCCAAAAACAACGCTTTTTTACACTCCTGTCTCCCTTTCTCTTGGAAACAATGACTTACATCAGATCTTTTACATAATTCTTGTTTCTCATGACATTTCTAACATTGCCCACAATTATCAACTTTCTAAGTCTTTCTGAGCAAGAGAAATCGCAAAACATAGTCATTTCTTCATTGGCGTCCAAAAACAACGCTTTTTTACACTCCTGTCTCCCTTTCTCTTGGAAACAATGACTTACATCAATTCTTTTACATAATTCTTGTTTCTCATGACATTTCTAACATTGCCCACAATTATCAACTTTCTAAGTCTTTCTGAGCAAGAGAAATCGCAAAACATAGTCATTTCTTCATTGCCATCCAAAAACAACGCTTTTTTACACTCCTGTCTTCCTTACTCTTGGAAACAATGACTTACATCAATTCTTTTACATAATTCTTGTTTCTCATGACATTTCTAAAATTGCCCACAATTATCAACTTTCTAAGTCTTTCTGAGCAAGAGAAATCGCAAAACATAGTCATTTCTTCATTGCCGTCCAAAAACAATGCTTTTTTACACTCCTGTCTCCCTTTCTCTTGGAAACAATGACTTACATCAATTCTTTTACATAATTCTTGTTTCTCATGACATTTCTAACATTGCCCACAATTATCAACTTTCTAAGTCTTTCTGAGCAAGAGAAATCGTAAAATATTGTAATTTCTTCATTGCCGTCCAAAAACAACGCTTTTTTACACTCCTGTCTCCCTTTCTCTTGGAAACAATGACTTACATCAATTCTTTTACATAATTCTTGTTTCTCCTGACATTTTGAACTTAGCATACAATTATCAACTTTCTAAGTCTTTCTGAGCAAGAGAAATCGTAAAACAGAGTCATTTCTTCATTGCCGTCCAAAAACAACGCTTTTTTACACTCCTGTCTCCCTTTCTCTTGGAAACAATGACTTACATCAATTCTTTTACATAATTCTTGTTTCTCATGACATTTCTAACATTGCCCACAATTATCAACTTTCTAAGTCTTTCTGAGCAAGAGAAATCGCAAAACATAGTCATTTCTTCATTGCCGTCCAAAAACAACGCTTTTTTACACTCCTGTCTCCCTTTCTCTTGGAAACAATGACTTACATCAATTCTTTTACATAATTCTTGTTTCTCATGACATTTCTAACATTGCCCACAATTATCAACTTTCTAAGTCTTTCTGAGCAAGAGAAATCGCAAAACATAGTCATTTCTTCATTGGCGTCCAAAAACAACGCTTTTTTACACTCCTGTCTCCCTTTCTCTTGGAAACAATGACTTACATCAATTCTTTTACATAATTCTTGTTTCTCATGACATTTCTAACATTGCCCACAATTATCAACTTTCTAAGTCTTTCTGAGCAGGAGAAATCGCAAAACATAGTCATTTCTTCATTGCCGTCCAAAAACAACGCTTTTTTACACTCCTGTCTCCCTTTCTCTTGGAAACAATGACTTACATCAATCCTTTTACATAATTCTTGTTTCTCATGACATTTCTAACATTGCCCACAATTATCAACTTTCTAAGTCTTTCTGAGCAAGAGAAATCGCAAAACATTATCATTTCCTTATTGGCGTCCAAACACAACGCTTTTTTACACTCCTGTCTCCCTTTCTCTTGGAAACAATGACTTACATCAATTCTTTTACATAATTCTTGTTTCTCATGACATTTCTAACATTGCCCACAATTATCAACTTTCTAAGTCTTTCTGAGCAAGAGAAATCGTAAAACATAGTCATTTCTTCATTGCCGTCCAAAAACAACGCTTTTTTACACTCCTGTCTCCCTTTCTCTTGGAAACAATGACTTACATCAATTCTTTTACATAATTCTTGTTTCTCATGACATTTCTAACATTGCCCACAATTATCAACTTTCTAAGTCTTTCTGAGCAAGAGAAATCGCAAAACATAGTCATTTCTTCATTGGCGTCCAAAAACAACGCTTTTTTACACTCCTGTCTCCCTTTCTCTTGGAAACAATGACTTACATCAATTCTTTTACATAATTCTTGTTTCTCATGACATTTCTAACATTGCCCACAATTATCAACTTTCTAAGTCTTTCTGAGCAAGAGAAATCGCAAAACATAGTCATTTCTTCATTGCCGTCCAAAAATAACGCTTTTTTACACTCCTGTCTTCCTTACTCTTGGAAACAATGACTTACATCAATTCTTTTACATAATTCTTGTTTCTCATGACATTTCTAACATTGCCCACAATTATCAACTTTCTAAGTCTTTCTGAGCAGGAGAAATCGCAAAACATAGTCATTTCTTCATTGCCGTCCAAAAATAACGCTTTTTTACACTCCTGTCTCCCTTTCTCTTGGAAACAATGACTTACATCAATTCTTTTACATAATTCTTGTTTCTCATGACATTTCTAACATTGCCCACAATTATCAACTTTCTAAGTCTTTCTAAGCAAGAGAAATCGTAAAACATAGTCATTTCTTCATTGCCTTCCAAAAACAACGCTTTTTTACACTCCTGTCTCCCTTTCTCTTGGAAACAATGACTTACATCAATTCTTTTACATAATTCTTGTTTCTCATGACATTTCTAACATTGCCCACAATTATCAACTTTCTAAGTCTTTCTGAGCAAGAGAAATCGCAAAACATAGTCATTTCTTCATTGCCATCCAAAAACAACGCTTTTTTACACTCCTGTCTCCCTTTCTCTTGGAAACAATGACTTACATCAATCCTTTTACATAATTCTTGTTTCTCATGACATTTCTAACATTGCCCACAATTATCAACTTTCTAAGTCTTTCTGAGCAAGAGAAATCGCAAAACATTATCATTTCCTTATTGGCGTCCAAACACAACGCTTTTTTACACTCCTGTCTCCCTTTCTCTTGGAAACAATGACTTACATCAATTCTTTTACATAATTCTTGTTTCTCATGACATTTCTAACATTGCCCACAATTATCAACTTTCTAAGTCTTTCTGAGCAAGAGAAATCGCAAAACATAGTCATTTCTTCATTGGCGTCCAAAAACAACGCTTTTTTACACTCCTGTCTCCCTTTCTCTTGGAAACAATGACTTACATCAATTCTTTTACATAATTCTTGTTTCTCATGACATTTCTAACATTGCCCACAATTATCAACTTTCTAAGTCTTTCTGAGCAAGAGAAATCGCAAAACATAGTCATTTCTTCATTGCCGTCCAAAAATAACGCTTTTTTACACTCCTGTCTTCCTTACTCTTGGAAACAATGACTTACATCAATTCTTTTACATAATTCTTGTTTCTCATGACATTTCTAACATTGCCCACAATTATCAACTTTCTAAGTCTTTCTGAGCAGGAGAAATCGCAAAACATAGTCATTTCTTCATTGGCGTCCAAAAACAACGCTTTTTTACACTCCTGTCTCCCTTTCTCTTGGAAACAATGACTTACATCAATTCTTTTACATAATTCTTGTTTCTCATGACATTTCTAACATTGCCCACAATTATCAACTTTCTAAGTCTTTCTGAGCAAGAGAAATCGCAAAACATAGTCATTTCTTCATTGCCGTCCAAAAATAACGCTTTTTTACACTCCTGTCTTCCTTACTCTTGGAAACAATGACTTACATCAATTCTTTTACATAATTCTTGTTTCTCATGACATTTCTAACATTGCCCACAATTATCAACTTTCTAAGTCTTTCTGAGCAGGAGAAATCGCAAAACATAGTCATTTCTTCATTGCCATCCAAAAATAACGCTTTTTTACACTCCTGTCTCCCTTTCTCTTGGAAACAATGACTTACATCAATTCTTTTACATAATTCTTGTTTCTCATGACATTTCTAACATTGCCCACAATTATCAACTTTCTAAGTCTTTCTAAGCAAGAGAAATCGTAAAACATAGTCATTTCTTCATTGCCTTCCAAAAACAACGCTTTTTTACACTCCTGTCTCCCTTTCTCTTGGAAACAATGACTTACATCAATTCTTTTACATAATTCTTGTTTCTCATGACATTTCTAACATTGCCCACAATTATCAACTTTCTAAGTCTTTCTGAGCAAGAGAAATCGCAAAACATAGTCATTTCTTCATTGCCATCCAAAAACAACGCTTTTTTACACTCCTGTCTCCCTTTCTCTTGGAAACAATGACTTACATCAATTCTTTTACATAATTCTTGTTTCTCATGACATTTCTAACATTGCCCACAATTATCAACTTTCTAAGTCTTTCTGAGCAAGAGAAATCGCAAAACATAGTCATTTCTTCATTGGCGTCCAAAAACAACGCTTTTTTACACTCCTGTCTCCCTTTCTCTTGGAAACAATGACTTACATCAATTCTTTTACATAATTCTTGTTTCTCATGACATTTCTAACATTGCCCACAATTATCAACTTTCTAAGTCTTTCTGAGCAAGAGAAATCGCAAAACATAGTCATTTCTTCATTGCCGTCCAAAAATAACGCTTTTTTACACTCCTGTCTTCCTTACTCTTGGAAACAATGACTTACATCAATTCTTTTACATAATTCTTGTTTCTCATGACATTTCTAACATTGCCCACAATTATCAACTTTCTAAGTCTTTCTGAGCAGGAGAAATCGCAAAACATAGTCATTTCTTCATTGCCGTCCAAAAATAACGCTTTTTTACACTCCTGTCTCCCTTTCTCTTGGAAACAATGACTTACATCAATTCTTTTACATAATTCTTGTTTCTCATGACATTTCTAACATTGCCCACAATTATCAACTTTCTAAGTCTTTCTAAGCAAGAGAAATCGTAAAACATAGTCATTTCTTCATTGCCTTCCAAAAACAACGCTTTTTTACACTCCTGTCTCCCTTTCTCTTGGAAACAATGACTTACATCAATTCTTTTACATAATTCTTGTTTCTCATGACATTTCTAACATTGCCCACAATTATCAACTTTCTAAGTCTTTCTGAGCAAGAGAAATCGCAAAACATAGTCATTTCTTCATTGCCATCCAAAAACAACGCTTTTTTACACTCCTGTCTCCCTTTCTCTTGGAAACAATGACTTACATCAATTCTTTTACATAATTCTTGTTTCTCATGACATTTCTTACATTGCCCACAATTATCAACTTTCTAAGTCTTTCTGAGCAAGAGAAATCGCAAAATATAGTCATTTCTTCATTGCCATCCAAAAACAACGCTTTTTTACACTCCTGTCTCCCTTTCTCTTGGAAACAATGACTTACATCAATCTTTTTACATAATTCTTGTTTCTCATGACATTTCTAACATTGCCCACAATTATCAACTTTCTAAGTCTTTCTAAGCAAGAGAAATCGCAAAACATAGTCATTTCTTCATTGCCGTCCAAAAACAACGCTTTTTTACACTCCTGTCTCCCTTTCTCTTGGAAACAATGACTTACATCAATTCTTTTACATAATTCTTGTTTCTCATGACATTTCTAACATTGCCCACAATTATCAACTTTCTAAGTCTTTCTGAGCAAGAGAAATCGTAAAATATTGTCATTTCTTCATTGCCGTCCAAAAACAACGCTTTTTTACACTCCTGTCTCCCTTTCTCTTGGAAACAATGACTTACATCAATTCTTTTACATAATTCTTGTTTCTCATGACATTTTGAACTTAGCACACAATTATCAACTTTCTAAGTCTTTCTGAGCAAGAGAAATCGTAAAACAGAGTCATTTCTTCATTGCCGTCCAAAAACAACGCTTTTTTATACTCCTGTTTCCCTTTCTCTTCGAAACAATGACTTACATCAATTCTTTTACATAATTCTTGTTTCTCATGACATTTCTAACATTGCCCACAATTATCAACTTTCTAAGTCTTTCTGAGCAAGAGAAATCGCAAAACATAGTCATTTCTTCATTGCCGTCCAAAAACAACGCTTTTTTACACTCCTGTCTCCCTTTCTCTTGGAAACAATGACTTACATCAATTCTTTTACATAATTCTTGTTTCTCATGACATTTCTAACATTGCCCACAATTATCAACTTTCTAAGTCTTTCTGAGCAAGAGAAATCGCAAAACATAGTCATTTCTTCATTGGCGTCCAAAAACAACGCTTTTTTACACTCCTGTCTCCCTTTCTCTTGGAAACAATGACTTACATCAATTCTTTTACATAATTCTTGTTTCTCATGACATTTCTAACATTGCCCACAATTATCAACTTTCTAAGTCTTTCTGAGCAGGAGAAATCGCAAAACATAGTCATTTCTTCATTGCCGTCCAAAACAACGCTTTTTTACACTCCTGTCTCCCTTTCTATTGGAAACAATGACTTACATCAATCCTTTTACATAATTCTTGTTTCTCATGACATTTCTAACATTGCCCACAATTATCAACTTTCTAAGTCTTTCTGAGCAAGAGAAATCGCAAAACATAGTCATTTCTTCATTGGCGTCCAAAAACAACGCTTTTTTTACACTCCTGTCTCCCTTTCTCTTGGAAACAATGACTTACATCAATTCTTTTACATAATTCTTGTTTCTCATGACATTTCTTACATTGCCCACAATTATCAACTTTCTAAGTCTTTCTGAGCAGGAGAAATCGCAAAACATAGTCATTTCTTCATTGGCGTCCAAAAACAACGCTTTTTTACACTCCTGTCTTCCTTTCTCTTGGAAACAATGACTTACATCAATCCTTTTACATAATTCTTGTTTCTCATGACATTTCTAACATTGCCCACAATTATCAACTTTCTAAGTCTTTCTGAGCAAGAGAAATCGCAAAACATTATCATTTCCTTATTGGCGTCCAAAAACAACGCTTTTTTACACTCCTGTCTCCCTTTCTCTTGGAAACAATGACTTACATCAATTCTTTTACATAATTCTTGTTTCTCATGACATTTCTAACATTGCCCACAATTATCAACTTTCTAAGTCTTTCTGAGCAAGAGAAATCGTAAAACATAGTCATTTCTTCATTGCCGTCCAAAAACAACGCTTTTTTACACTCCTGTCTCCCTTTCTCTTGGAAACAATGACTTACATCAATTCTTTTACATAATTCTTGTTTCTCATGACATTTCTAACATTGCCCACAATTATCAACTTTCTAAGTCTTTCTGAGCAAGAGAAATCGCAAAACATAGTCATTTCTTCATTGGCGTCCAAAAACAACGCTTTTTTAAACTCCTGTCTCCCTTTCTCTTGGAAACAATGACTTACATCAATTCTTTTACATAATTCTTGTTTCTCATGACATTTCTAACATTGCCCACAATTATCAACTTTCTAAGTCTTTCTGAGCAAGAGAAATCGCAAAACATAGTCATTTCTTCATTGCCGTCCAAAAACAACGCTTTTTTACACTCCTGTCTCCCTTTCTCTTGGAAACAATGACTTACATCAATTCTTTTACATAATTCTTGTTTCTCATGACATTTCTAACATTGCCCACAATTATCAACTTTCTAAGTCTTTCTGAGCAAGAGAAATCGCAAAACATAGTCATTTCTTCATTGCCGTCCAAAAACAACGCTTTTTTACACTCCTGTCTCCCTTTCTCTTGGAAACAATGACTTACATCAATTCTTTTACATAATTCTTGTTTCTCATGACATTTCTAACATTGCCCACAATTATCAACTTTCTAAGTCTTTCTGAGCAGGAGAAATCGCAAAACATAGTCATTTCTTCATTGCCGTCCAAAAATAACGCTTTTTTACACTCCTGTCTCCCTTTCTCTTGGAAACAATGACTTACATCAATTCTTTTACATAATTCTTGTTTCTCATGACATTTTGAACTTAGCACACAATTATCAACTTTCTAAGTCTTTCTGAGCAAGAGAAATCGTAAAACAGAGTCATTTCTTCATTGACGTCCAAAAACAACGCTTTTTTACACTCCTGTTTCCCTTTCTCTTGGAAACAATGACTTACATCAATTCTTTTACATAATTCTTGTTTCTCATGACATTTCTAGCATTGCCCACAATTATCAACTTTCTAAGTCTTTCTGAGCAAGAGAAATCGCAAAACATAGTCATTTCTTCATTGCCGTCCAAAAACAACGCTTTTTTACACTCCTGTCTCCCTTTCTCTTGGAAACAATGACTTACATCAATTCTTTTACATAATTCTTGTTTCTCATGACATTTCTAACATTGCCCACAATTATCAACTTTCTAAGTCTTTCTAAGCAAGAGAAATCGTAAAACATAGTCATTTCTTCATTTCCTTCCAAAAACAACGCTTTTTTACACTCCTGTCTCCCTTTCTCTTGGAAACAATGACTTACATCAATTCTTTTACATAATTCTTGTTTCTCATGACATTTCTAACATTGCCCACAATTATCAACTTTCTAAGTCTTTCTAAGCAAGAGAAATCGTAAAACATAGTCATTTCTTCATTGCCGTCCAAAAATAACGCTTTTTTACACTCCTGTCTCCCTTTCTCTTGGAAACAATGACTTACATCAATTCTTTTACATAATTCTTGTTTCTCATGACATTTCTAACATTGCCCACAATTATCAACTTTCTAAGTCTTTCTAAGCAAGAGAAATCGTAAAACATAGTCATTTCTTCATTGCCTTCCAAAAACAACGCTTTTTTACACTCCTGTCTCCCTTTCTCTTGGAAACAATGACTTACATCAATTCTTTTACATAATTCTTGTTTCTCATGACATTTTTAACATTGCCCACAATTATCAACTTTCTAAGTCTTTTTGAGCAGGAGAAATCGCAAAACATAGTCATTTCTTCATTGCCGTCCAAAAACAACGCTTTTTTACACTCCTGTCTCCCTTTCTCTTGGAAACAATGACTTACATCAATTCTTTTACATAATTCTTGTTTCTCATGACATTTCTAACATTGCCCACAATTATCAACTTTCTAAGTCTTTCTAAGCAAGAGAAATTGTAAAACATAGTCATTTCTTCATTGCCTTCCAAAAGCAACGCTTTTTTACACTCCTGTCTCCCTTTCTCTTGGAAACAATGACTTACATCAATTCTTTTACATAATTCTTGTTTCTCATGACATTTCTAACATTGCCCACAATTATCAACTTTCTAAGTCTTTCTGAGCAAGAGAAATCGCAAAACATAGTCATTTCTTCATTGCCGTCCAAAAACAACGCTTTTTTACACTCCTGTCTCCCTTTCTCTTGGAAACAATGACTTACATCAATCCTTTTACATAATTCTTGTTTCTCATGACATTTCTAACATTGCCCACAATTATCAACTTTCTAAGTCTTTCTGAGCAAGAGAAATCGTAAAACATAGTCATTTCTTCATTGCCGTCCAAAAACAACCCTTTTTTACACTCCTGTCTCCCTTTCTCTTGGAAACAATGACTTACATCAATCCTTTTACATAATTCTTGTTTCTCATGACATTTCTAACATTGCCCACAATTATCAACTTTCTAAGTCTTTCTGAGCAAGAGAAATCGCAAAACATAGTCATTTCTTCATTGCCGTCCAAAAACGCTTTTTTACACTCCTGTCTCCCTTTCTCTTGGAAACAATGACTTACATCAATTCTTTTACATAATTCTTGTTTCTCATGACATTTCTAACATTGCCCACAATTATCAACTTTCTAAGTCTTTCTAAGCAAGAGAAATCGTAAAACATAGTCATTTCTTCATTGCTTTCCAAAAACAACGCTTTTTTACACTCCTGTCTCCCTTTCTCTTGGAAACAATGACTTACATCAATTCTTTTACATAATTCTTGTTTTCATGACATTTTTAACATTGCCCACAATTATCAACTTTCTAAGTCTTTTTGAGCAGGAGAAATCGCAAAACATAGTCATTTCTTCATTGCCGTCCAAAAACAACGCTTTTTTACACTCCTGTCTCCCTTTCTCTTGGAAACAATGACTTACATCAATTCTTTTACATAATTCTTGTTTCTCATGACATTTCTAACATTGCCCACAATTATCAACTTTCTAAGTCTTTCTGAGCAAGAGAAATCGCAAAACATAGTCATTTCTTCATTGCCGTCCAAAAACAACGCTTTTTTACACTCCTGTCTCCCTTTCTCTTGGAAACAATGACTTACATCAATCCTTTTACATAATTCTTGTTTCTCATGACATTTCTAACATTGCCCACAATTATCAATTTTCTAAGTCTTTCTGAACAAGAGAAATCGCAAAACATAGTCATTTCTTCATTGGCGTCCAAAAACAACGCTTTTTTACACTCCTGTCTCCCTTTCTCTTGGAAACAATGACTTACATCAATTCTTTTACATAATTCTTGTTTCTCATGACATTTCTAACATTGCCCACAATTATCAACTTTCTAAGTCTTTCTAAGCAAGAGAAATCGTAAAACATAGTCATTTCTTCATTGCCTTCCAAAAACAACGTTTTTTTTATACTCCTGTCTCCCTTTCTCTTGGAAACAATGACTTACATCAATTCTTTTACATAATTCTTGTTTCTCATGACATTTTTAACATTGCCCACAATTATCAACTTTCTAAGTCTTTTTGAGCAGGAGAAATCGCAAAACATAGTCATTTCTTCATTGCCGTCCAAAAACAACGCTTTTTTACACTCCTGTCTCCCTTTCTCTTGGAAACAATGACTTACATCAATTCTTTTACATAATTCTTGTTTCTCATGACATTTCTAACATTGCCCACAATTATCAACTTTCTAAGTCTTTCTGAGCAAGAGAAATTGTAAAACATAGTCATTTCTTCATTGCCTTCCAAAAGCAACGCTTTTTTACACTCCTGTCTCCCTTTCTCTTGGAAACAATGACTTACATCAATTCTTTTACATAATTCTTGTTTCTCATGACATTTCTAACATTGCCCACAATTATCAACTTTCTAAGTCTTTCTGAGCAAGAGAAATCGCAAAACATAGTCATTTCTTCATTGCCGTCCAAAAACAACGCTTTTTTACACTCCTGTCTCCCTTTCTCTTGGAAACAATGACTTACATCAATCCTTTTACATAATTCTTGTTTCTCATGACATTTCTAACATTGCCCACAATTATCAACTTTCTAAGTCTTTCTGAGCAAGAGAAATCGTAAAACATAGTCATTTCTTCATTGCCGTCCAAAAACAACGCTTTTTTACACTCCTGTCTCCCTTTCTCTTGGAAACAATGACTTACATCAATCCTTTTACATAATTCTTGTTTCTCATGACATTTCTAACATTGCCCACAATTATCAACTTTCTAAGTCTTTCTGAGCAAGAGAAATCGCAAAACATAGTCATTTCTTCATTGCCGTCCAAAAACAACGCTTTTTTACACTCCTGTCTCCCTTTCTCTTGGAAACAATGACTTACATCAATTCTTTTACATAATTCTTGTTTCTCATGACATTTCTAACATTGCCCACAATTATCAACTTTCTAAGTCTTTTTGAGCAGGAGAAATAGCAAAACATAGTCATTTCTTCATTGCCGTCCAAAAACAACGCTTTTTTACACTCCTGTCTCCCTTTCTCTTGGAAACAATGACTTACATCAATTCTTTTACATAATTCTTGTTTCTCATGACATTTCTAACATTGCCCACAATTATCAACTTTCTAAGTCTTTCTGAGCAAGAGAAATCGCAAAACATAGTCATTTCTTCATTGCCGTCCAAAAACAACGCTTTTTTACACTCCTGTCTCCCTTTCTCTTGGAAACAATGACTTACATCAATCCTTTTACATAATTCTTGTTTCTCATGACATTTCTAACATTGCCCACAATTATCAATTTTCTAAGTCTTTCTGAGCAAGAGAAATCGCAAAACATAGTCATTTCTTCATTGGCGTCCAAAAACAACGCTTTTTTACACTCCTGTCTCCCTTTCTCTTGGAAACAATGACTTACATCAATCCTTTTACATAATTCTTGTTTCTCATGACATTTCTAACATTGCCCACAATTATCAACTTTCTAAGTCTTTCTGAGCAAGAGAAATCGCAAAACATAGTCATTTCTTCATTGCCGTCCAAAAACAACGCTTTTTTACACTCCTGTCTCCCTTTCTCTTGGAAACAATGACTTACATCAATTCTTTTACATAATTCTTGTTTCTCATGACATTTCTAACATTGCCCACAATTATCAACTTTCTAAGTCTTTTTGAGCAGGAGAAATAGCAAAACATAGTCATTTCTTCATTGCCGTCCAAAAACAACGCTTTTTTACACTCCTGTCTCCCTTTCTCTTGGAAACAATGACTTACATCAATTCTTTTACATAATTCTTGTTTCTCATGACATTTCTAACATTGCCCACAATTATCAACTTTCTAAGTCTTTCTGAGCAAGAGAAATCGCAAAACATAGTCATTTCTTCATTGCCATCCAAAAACAACGCTTTTTTACACTCCTGTCTCCCTTTCTCTTGGAAACAATGACTTACATCAATCCTTTTACATAATTCTTGTTTCTCATGACATTTCTAACATTGCCCACAATTATCAATTTTCTAAGTCTTTCTGAGCAAGAGAAATCGCAAAACATAGTCATTTCTTCATTGGCGTCCAAAAACAACGCTTTTTTACACTCCTGTCTCCCTTTCTCTTGGAAACAATGACTTACATCAATTTTTTTTACATAATTCTTGTTTCTCATGACATTTCCTAACATTGCCCACAATTATCAACTTTCTAAGTCTTTCTAAGCAAGAGAAATCGTAAAACATAGTCATTTCTTCATTGCCTTCCAAAAACAACGCTTTTTTACACTCCTGTCTCCCTTTCTCTTGGAAACAATGACTTACATCAATTCTTTTACATAATTCTTGTTTCTCATGACATTTCTTACATTGCCCACAATTATCAACTTTCTAAGTCTTTCTGAGCAGGAGAAATCGCAAAACATAGTCATTTCTTCATTGGCGTCCAAAAACAACGCTTTTTTACACTCCTGTCTCCCTTTCTCTTGGAAACAATGACTTACATCAATTCTTTTACATAATTCTTGTTTCTCATGACATTTCTAACATTGCCCACAATTATCAACTTTCTAAGTCTTTCTGAGCAAGAGAAATCGCAAAACATAGTCATTTCTTCATTGCCATCCAAAAACAATGCTTTTTTACACTCCTGTCTCCCTTTCTCTTGGAAACAATGACTTACATCAATTCTCTTACATAATTCTTGTTTCTCATGACATTTCTTACATTGCCCACAATTATCAACTTTCTAAGTCTTTCTGAGCAGGAGAAATCGCAAAACATAGTCATTTCTTCATTGCCGTCCAAAAACAACGCTTTTTTACACTCCTGTCTCCCTTTCTCTTGGAAACAATGACTTACATCAATTCTTTCACATAATTCTTGTTTCTCATGACATTTCTAACATTGCCCACAATTATCAACTTTCTAAGTCTTTCTAAGCAAGAGAAATCGCAAAATATAGTAATTTCTTTATTGCCATCCAAAAACAACGCTTTTTTACACTCCCTTTCTCTTGGAAACAATGACTTACATCAATTCTTTTACATAATTCTTGTTTCTCATGACATTTCTAACATTGCCCACAATTGTCAACTTTCTAAGTCTTTCTGAGCAAGAGAAATCGCAAAACATAGTCATTTCTTCATTGCCGTCCAAAAACAACGCTTTTTTACACTCCTGTCTCCCTTTCTCTTGGAAACAATGACTTACATCAATTCTTTTACATAATTCTTGTTTCTCATGACATTTCTAACATTGCCCACAATTATCAACTTTCTAAGTCTTTCTGAGCAAGAGAAATCGTAAAATATTGTCATTTCTTCATTGCCGTCCAAAAGACAACGCTTTGTTACACTCTTGTCTCCCTTTCTCTTGGAAACAATCACTTACATCAATTCTTTGTACATAATTCTTGTTTCTCATGACATTTCTAACATTGCCCACATTTATCAACTTTCTAAGTCTTTCTGAGCAAGAGAAATCGTAAATATTGTCATCTCTTCATTGCCGTCCAAAAACAACGCTTTTTACACTCCAGTCTCCCTTTCTCTTGGAAACAATCACTTACATCAATTCTTTTACATAATTCTTGTTTCTCATGACATTTCTAACATTGCCCACAATTATCAACTTTCTAAGTCTTTCTGAGCAAGAGAAATCGTAAAATATTGTCATTTCTTCATTGCCGTCCAAAAACAACGCTTTTTTACACTCCTGTCTCCCTTTCTCTTGGAAACAATGACTTACATCAATTCTTTTACATAATTCTTGTTTCTCATGACATTTCTAACATTGCCCACAATTATCAACTTTCTAAGTCTTTCTGAGCAAGAGAAATCGCAAAACATAGTCATTTCTTCATTGGCATCCAAAAACAACACTTTTTTACACTCCTGTCTCCCTTTCTCTTGGAAACAATGACTTACATCAATTCTTTTACATAATTCTTGTTTCTCATGACATTTCTTACATTGCCACAATTATCAACTTTCTAAGTCTTTCTGAGCAAGAGAAATCGCAAAACATAGTCATTTCTTCATTGGCGTCCAAAAACAACGCTTTTTTACACTCCTGTCTTTCTTACTCTTGGAAACAATGACTTACATCAATTCTTTACATAATTCTTGTTTCTCATGACATTTCTAACATTGCCCACAATTATCAACTTTCTAAGTCTTTCTGAGCAAGAGAAATCGCAAAACATAGTCATTTCTTCATTGCCGTCCAAAAACAAACGCTTTTTTACACTCCTGTCTCCCTTTCTCTTGAAACAATGACTTACATCAATCCTTTTACATAATTCTTGTTTCTCATGACATTTCTAACATTGCCCACAATTATCAACTTTCTAAATCTTTCTGAGCAAGAGAAATCGCAAAACATAGTCATTTCTTCATTGGCGTCCAAAAACAACGCTTTTTTACACTCCTGTCTCCCTTTCTCTTGGAAACAATGACTTACATCAATTCTTTTACATAATTCTTGTTTCTCATGACATTTCTAACATTGCCCACAATTATCAACTTTCTAAGTCTTTCTGAGCAAGAGAAATCGCAAAACATAGTCATTTCTTCATTGCCGTCCAAAAACAACGCTTTTTTACACTCCTGTCTCCCTTTCTCTTGGAAACAATGACTTACATCAATCCTTTTACATAATTCTTGTTTCTCATGACATTTCTAACATTGCCCACAATTATCAATTTTCTAAGTCTTTCTGAGCAAGAGAAATCGCAAAACATAGTCATTTCTTCATTGGCGTCCAAAAACAACGCTTTTTTACACTCCTGTCTCCCTTTCTCTTGGAAACAATGACTTACATCAATTCTTTTACATAATTCTTGTTTCTCATGACATTTTTAACATTGCCCACAATTATCAACTTTCTAAGTCTTTTTGACCAGAGAAATCGCAAAACATAGTCATTTCTTCATTGCCGTCCAAAAACAACGCTTTTTTACACTCCTGTCTCCCTTTCTCTTGGAAACAATGACTTACATCAATTCTTTTACATAATTCTTGTTTCTCATGACATTTCTAACATTGCCCACAATTATCAACTTTCTAAGTCTTTCTAAGCAAGAGAAATTGTAAAACATAGTCATTTCTTCATTGCCTTCCAAAAGCAACGCTTTTTTACACTCCTGTCTCCCTTTCTCTTGGAAACAATGACTTACATCAATTCTTTTACATAATTCTTGTTTCTCATGACATTTCTAACATTGCCCACAATTATCAACTTTCTAAGTCTTTCTGAGCAAGAGAAATCGCAAAACATAGTCATTTCTTCATTGCCGTCCAAAAACAACGCTTTTTTACACTCCTGTCTCCCTTTCTCTTGGAAACAATGACTTACATCAATCCTTTTACATAATTCTTGTTTCTCATGACATTTCTAACATTGCCCACAATTATCAACTTTCTAAGTCTTTCTGAGCAAGAGAAATCATAAAACATAGTCATTTCTTCATTGCCGTCCATAAACAACGGTTTTTTACACTCCTGTCTCCCTTTCTCTTGGAAACAATGACTTACATCAATCCTTTTACATAATTCTTGTTTCTCATGACATTTCTAACATTGCCCACAATTATCAACTTTCTAAGTCTTTCTGAGCAAGAGAAATCGCAAAACATAGTCATTTCTTCATTGCCGTCCAAAAACAACGCTTTTTTACACTCCTGTCTCCCTTTCTCTTGGAAACAATGACTTACATCAATTCTTTTACATAATTCTTGTTTCTCATGACATTTCTAACATTGCCCACAATTATCAACTTTCTAAGTCTTTCTAAGCAAGAGAAATCGTAAAACATAGTCATTTCTTCATTGCCTTCCAAAAACAACGCTTTTTTACACTCCTGTCTCCCTTTCTCTTGGAAACAATGACTTACATCAATTCTTTTACATAATTCTTGTTCTCATGACATTTTTAACATTGCCCACAATTATCAACTTTCTAAGTCTTTTTGAGCAGGAGAAATCGCAAAACATAGTCATTTCTTCATTGCCGTCCAAAAACAACGCTTTTTTACACTCCTGTCTCCCTTTCTCTTGGAAACAATGACTTACATCAATTCTTTTACATAATTCTTGTTTCTCATGACATTTCTAACATTGCCCACAATTATCAACTTTCTAAGTCTTTCTGAGCAAGAGAAATCGCAAAACATAGTCATTTCTTCATTGCCGTCCAAAAACAACGCTTTTTTACACTCCTGTCTCCCTTTCTCTTGGAAACAATGACTTACATCAATCCTTTTACATAATTCTTGTTTCTCATGACATTTCTAACATTGCCCACAATTATCAACTTTCTAAGTCTTTCTGAGCAGGAGAAATCGCAAAACATAGTCATTTCTTCATTGCCGTCCAAAAACAACGCTTTTTTACACTCCTGTCTCCCTTTTCTCTTGGAAACAATGACTTACATCAATCCTTTTACATAATTCTTGTTTCTCATGACATTTCTAACATTGCCCACAATTATCAACTTTCTAAGTCTTTCTGAGCAAGAGAATCGCAAAACATATTCATTTCTTCATTGGCGTCCAAAAACAACGCTTTTTTACACTCCTGTCTTCCTTTCTCTTGGAAACAATGACTTACATCAATCCTTTTACATAATTCTTGTTTCTCATGACATTTCTAACATTGCCCACAATTATCAACTTTCTAAGTCTTTCTGAGCAAGAGAAATCGCAAAACATTATCATTTCCTTATTGGCGTCCAAAAACAACGCTTTTTTACACTCCTGTCTCCCTTTCTCTTGGAAACAATGACTTACATCAATTCTTTTACATAATTCTTGTTTCTCATGACATTTCTAACATTGCCCACATTATCAACTTTCTAAGTCTTTCTGAGCAAGAGAAATCGTAAAACATAGTCATTTCTTCATTGCCGTCCAAAAACAACGCTTTTTTACACTCCTGTCTCCCTTTCTCTTGGAAACAATGACTTTCATCAATTCTTTTACATAATTCTTGTTTCTCATGACATTTCTAACATTGCCCACAATTATCAACTTTCTAAGTCTTTCTGAGCAGAGAAATCGCAAAACATAGTCATTTCTTCATTGGCGTCCAAAAACAACGCTTTTTTACACTCCTGTCTCCCTTTCTCTTGGAAACAATGACTTACATCAATTCTTTTACATAATTCTTGTTTCTCATGACATTTCTAAACATTGCCCACAATTATCAACTTTCTAAGTCTTTCTGAGCAAGAGAAATCGCAAAACATAGTCATTTCTTCATTGCCATCCAAAAACAACGCTTTTTTACACTCCTGTCTCCTTACTCTTGGAAACAATGACTTACATCAATTCTTTTACATAATTCTTGTTTCTCATGACATTTCTAACATTGCCCACAATTATCAACTTTCTAAGTCTTTCTGAGCAAGAGAAATCGCAAAACATAGTCATTTCTTCATTGCCGTCCAAAAACAACGCTTTTTTACACTCCTGTCTCCCTTTCTCTTGGAAACAATGACTTACATCAATCTTTTTACATAAATCTTGTTTCTCATGACATTTCTAACATTGCCCACAATTATCAACTTTCTAAGTCTTTCTGAGCAAGAGAAATCGCAAAACATAGTCATTTCTTCATTGCTGTCCAAAAACAACGCTTTTTTACACTCCTGTCTCCCTTTCTCTTGGAAACAATGACTTACATCAATTCTTTTACATAATTCTTGTTTCTCATGACATTTCTAACATTGCCCACAATTATCAACTTTCTAAGTCTTTCTGAGCAAGAGAAATCGTAAAATATTGTCATTTCTTCATTGCCGTCCAAAAACAACGCTTTTTTTACACTCCTGTCTCCTTTCTCTTGGAAACAATGACTTACATCAATTCTTTTACATAATTCTTGTTTCTCATGACATTTTGAACTTAGCACACAATTATCAACTTTCTAAGTCTTTCTGAGCAAGAGAAATCGTAAAACAGAGTCATTTCTTCATTGCCGTCCAAAAACAACGCTTTTTTACACTCCTGTCTCCCTTTCTCTTGGAAACAATGACTTACATCAATTCTTTTACATAATTCTTGTTTCTCATGACATTTTTAACATTGCCCACAATTATCAACTTTCTAAGTCTTTCTGAGCAAGAGAAATCGCAAAACATAGTCATTTCCTCATTGCCGTCCAAAACAACGCTTTTTTACACTCCTGTCTCCTTTCTCTTGGAAACAATGACTTACAATCAATTCTTTTACATAATTCTTGTTTCTCATGACATTTCTAACATTGCCCACAATTATCAACTTTCTAAGTCTTTCTGAGCAAGAGAAATCGCAAAACATAGTCATTTCTTCATTGGCGTCCAAAAACAACGCTTTTTTACACTCCTGTCTCCCTTTCTCTTGGAAACAATGACTTACATCAATTCTTTTACATAATTCTTGTTTCTCATGACATTTCTAACATTGCCCACAATTATCAACTTTCTAAGTCTTTCTGAGCAGGAGAAATCGCAAAACATAGTCATTTCTTCATTGCCGTCCAAAAATAACGCTTTTTACACTCCTGTCTCCCTTTCTCTTGGAAACAATGACTTACATCAATTCTTTTACATAATTCTTGTTTCTCATGACATTTCTAACATTGCCCACAATTATCAACTTTCTAAGTCTTTCTGAGCAGGAGAGAAATCGCGAACATAGTCATTTCTTCATTGCCGTCCAAAAATAACGCTTTTTTACACTCCTGTCTCCCTTTCTCTTGGAAACAATGACTTACATCAATTCTTTTACATAATTCTTGTTTCTCATGACATTTCTAACATTGCCCACAATTATCAACTTTCTAAGTTTTGCTGAGCAAGAGAAATCGCAAAACATAGTCATTTCTTCATTGCCGTCCAAAAAACAACGCATTTTTACACTCCTGTCTCCTTTCTCTTGGAAACAATGACTTACATCAATTCTTTTACATATTTCTTGTTTCTCATGACATTTCTAACATTGCCCACAATTATCAACTTTCTAAGTCTTTCTGAGCAAGAGAAATCGTAAAATATTGTCATTTCTTCATTGCCGTCCAAAAACACGCTTTTTTACACTCCTGTCTCCCTTTCTCTTGGAAACAATGACTTACATCAATTCTTTTACATAATTCTTGTTTCTCATGACATTTCTAACATTGCCCACAATTATCAACTTTCTAAGTCTTTCTGAGCAGGAGAAATCGCAAAACATAGTCATTTCTTCAATTGCCGTCAAAAATAACGCTTTTTACACTCCTGTCTCCCTTTCTCTTGGAAACAATGACTTACATCAATTCTTTTACATAATTCCTTGTTTCTCATGACATTTCTAACATTGCCCACAATTATCAACTTTCTAAGTCTTTCTGAGCAAGAGAAATCGCAAAACAGTCATTTCTTCATTGGCGTCCAAAAACAACGCTTTTTTACACTCCTGTCTCCCTTTCTCTTGAAAACAATGACTTACATCAATTCTTTACATAATTCTTGTTTCTCATGACATTTCTAACATTGCCCACAATTATCAACTTTCTAAGTCTTTCTGAGCAGGAGAAATCGCAAAACATAGTCATTTCTTCATTGCCGTCCAAAAATAACGCTTTTTTACACTCCTGTCTCCCTTTCTCTGGAAACAATGACTTACATCAATTCTTTTACATAATTCTTGTTTCTCATGACATTTCTAACATTGCCCACAATTATCAACTTTCTAAGTCTTCTGAGGCAGGAGAAATCACAAAACATAGTCATTTCTTCATTGCCGTCCAAAAATAACGCTTTTTTACACTCCTGTCTCCCTTTCTCTTGGAAACAATGACTTACATCAATTCTTTTACATAATTCTTGTTTCTCATGACATTTCTAACATTGCCCACAATTATCAACTTTCTAAGTCTTTCTAAGCAAGAGAAATCGTAAAACATAGTCATTTCTTCATTGCCTTCCAAAAACAACGCTTTTTTACACTCCTGTCTCCCTTTCTCTTGGAAACAATGACTTACATCAATTCTTTTACATAATTCTTGTTTCTCATGACATTTCTAACATTGCCCACAATTATCAACTTTCTAAGTCTTTCTGAGCAAGAGAAATCGCAAAACATAGTCATTTCTTCATTGCCATCCAAAAACAACGCTTTTTTACACTCCTGTCTCCCTTTCTCTTGGAAACAATGACTTACATCAATTCTTTTACATAATTCTTGTTTCTCATGACATTTCTTACATTGCCCACAATTATCAACTTTCTAAGTCTTTCTGAGCAAGAGAAATCGCAAAACATAGTCATTTCTTCATTGCCATCCAAAAACAACGCTTTTTTACACTCCTGTCTCCCTTTCTCTTGGAACCATGACTTACATCAATTCTTTTACATAATTCTTGTTTCTCATGACATTTTGAACTTAGCACACAATTATCAACTTTCTAAGTCTTTCTGAGCAAGAGAAATCGTAAAACAGAGTCATTTCTTCATTGCCCGTCCCAAAAACAACGCTTTTTTACACTCCTGTCTCCTTTCTCTTGGAAACAATGACTTACATCAATTCTTTTACATAATTCTTGTTCTCATGACATTTTGAACTTAGCACACAATATCAACTTTCTAAGTCTTTCTGAGCAAGAGAAATCGTTAAAACAGAGTCATTTCTTCATTGCCGTCCAAAACAACGCTTTTTTACACTCCTGTCTCCCTTTCTCTTGGAAACAATGACTTACATCAATTCTTTTACATATTTCTTGTTTCTCATGACATTTCTAACATTGCCCGCAATTATCAACTTTCTAAGTCTTTCTGAGCAAGAGAAATCGCAAAACATAGTCATTTCTTCATTTCCGTCCAAAAACAACGCTTTTTTACACTCCTGTCTCCCTTTCTCTTGGAAACAATGACTTACATCAATTCTTTTACATAATTCTTGTTTCTCATGACATTTCTAACATTGCCCACAATTATCAACTTTCTAAGTCTTTCTGAGCAAGAGAAATCGCAAAACATAGTCATTTCTTCATTGGCGTCCAAAAACAACGCTTTTTTACACTCCTGTCTCCCTTTCTCTTGGAAACAATGACTTACATCAATTCTTTTACATAATTCTTGTTTCTCATGACATTTCTAACATTGCCCACAATTATCAACTTTCTAAGTCTTTCTGAGCAAGAGAAATTGCAAAACATAGTCATTTCTTCATTGCGTCCAAAAACAACGCTTTTTTTACACATCCTGTCTCCCTTTCTCTTGGAAACAATGACTTACATCAATCCTTTTACATAATTCTTGTTTCTCATGACATTTCTAACATTGCCCACAATTATCAACTTTCTAAGTCTTTCTGAGACAAGAGAAATCGCAAAACATAGTCATTTCTTCATTGGCGTCCAAAAAACAACGCTTTTTTACACTCCTGTCTTCCTTTCTCTTGGAAACAATGATTACATCAATTCTTTTAACATAATTCTTGTTTCTCATGACATTTCTTACATTGCCCACAATTATCAACTTTCTAAGTCTTTCTGAGCAGGATAAATCGCAAAACATAGTCATTTCTTCATTGGCGTCCAAAACAACGCTTTTTTACACTCCTGTCTCCTTTCTCTTGGAAACAATGACTTACATCAATCCTTTTACATAATTCTTGTTTCTCATGACATTTCTAAACATTGCCCACAATTAACAACTTTCTAAGTCTTTCTGAGCAAGAGAAATCGCAAAACATTATCATTCCTTATTGGCGTCCAAAAACAACGCTTTTTTACACTCCTGTCTCCCTTTCTCTTGGAAACAATGACTTACATCAATTCTTTTACATAATTCTTGTTTCTCATGACATTTCTAACATTGA
>NW_027446751.1:0-45979 GCF_038048845.1 Mixophyes fleayi | reverse complement strand
TTGCCGTCCAAAAACACGCTTTTTTACACTCCGGTCTCCCTTTCTCTTGGAAACAATGACTTACATCAATTCTTTTACATAATTCTTGTTTCTCATGACATTTCTTACATTGCCCACAATTATCAACTTTCTAAGTCTTTCTGAGCAGGAGAAATCGCAAAACATAGTCATTTCTTCATTGCCGTCCAAAAACAACGCTTTTTTACACTCCGGTCTCCCTTTCTCTTGGAAACAATGACTTACATCAATTCTTTTACATAATTCTTGTTTCTCATGACATTTCTAACATTGCCCGCAATTATCAACTTTCTAAGTCTTTCTGAGCAAGAGAAATCGCAAAACAGTCATTTCTTCATTGCCCTCAAAAAACAACGCTTTTTTACACTCCTGTCTCCCTTTCTCTTGGAAACAATGACTTACATCAATTCTTTTACATAATTCTTGTTTCTCATGACATTTCTTACATTGCCCACAATTATCAACTTTCTAAGTCTTTCTGAGCAGGAGAAATCGCAAAACATAGTCATTTCTTCATTGCCGTCCAAAAACAACGCTTTTTTACACTCCTGTCTCCCTTTCTCTTGGAAACAATGACTTACATCAATTCTTTTACATAATTCTTGTTTCTCATGACATTTCTAACATTGCCCACAATTATCAACTTTCTAAGTCTTTCTGAGCAAGAGAAATCGCAAAACAGTCATTTCTTCATTGCCGTCCAAAAACAACGCTTTTTTACACTCCGATCTCCCTTTCTCTTGGAAACAATGACATACATCAATTCTTTTACATAATTCTTGTTTCTCATGACATTTCTAACATTGCCCACAATTATCAACTTTCTAAGTCTTTCTGAGCAGGAGAAATCGCAAAACATAGTCATTTCTTCATTGCCGTCCAAAAACAACGCTTTTTTACACTCCGGTCTCCCTTTCTCTTGGAAACAATGACTTACATCAATTCTTTTACATAATTCTTGTTTCTCATGACATTTCTAACATTGCCCACAATTATCAACTTTCTAAGTCTTTCTGAGCAAGAGAAATCGCAAAACAGTCATTTCTTCATTGCCGTCCAAAAACAACGCTTTTTTACACTCCGGTCTCCCTTTCTCTTGGAAACAATGACTTACATCAATTCTTTTACATAATTCTTGTTTCTCATGACATTTCTTACATTGCCCACAATTATCAACTTTCTAAGTCTTTCTGAGCAGGAGAAATCGCAAAACATAGTCATTTCTTCATTGCCGTCCAAAAACAACGCTTTTTTACACTCCGGTCTCCCTTTCTCTTGGAAACAATGACTTACATCAATTCTTTTACATAATTCTTGTTTCTCATGACATTTCTAACATTGCCCGCAATTATCAACTTTCTAAGTTTTTCTGAGCAAGAGAAATCGCAAAACAGTCATTTCTTCATTGCCGTCAAAAAACAACGCTTTTTTACACTCCTGTCTCCCTTTCTCTTGGAAACAATGACTTACATCAATTCTTTTACATAATTCTTGTTTCTCATGACATTTCTTACATTGCCCACAATTATCAACTTTCTAAGTCTTTCTGAGCAGGAGAAATCGCAAAACATAGTCATTTCTTCATTGCCGTCCAAAAACAACGCTTTTTTACACTCCTGTCTCCCTTTCTCTTGGAAACAATGACTTACATCAATTCTTTTACATAATTCTTGTTTCTCATGACATTTCTAACATTGCCCACAATTATCAACTTTCTAAGTCTTTCTGAGCAAGAGAAATCGCAAAACAGTCATTTCTTCATTGCCGTCCAAAAACAACACTTTTTTACACTCCGGTCTCCCTTTCTCTTGGAAACAATGACTTACATCAATTCTTTTACATAATTCTTGTTTCTCATGACATTTCTAACATTGCCCACAATTATCAACTTTCTAAGTCTTTCTGAGCAAGAGAAATCGCAAAACAGTCATTTCTTCATTGCCGTCCAAAAACAACGCTTTTTTACACTCCGGTCTCCCTTTCTCTTGGAAACAATGACTTACATCAATTCTTTTACATAATTCTTGTTTCTCATGACATTTCCTACATTGCCCACAATTATCAACTTTCTAAGTCTTTCTGAGCAAGAGAAATCGCAAAACAGTCATTTCTTCATTGCCGTCAAAAAACAACGCTTTTTTACACTCCTGTCTCCCTTTCTCTTGGAAACAATGACTTACATCAATTCTTTTACATAATTCTTGTTTCTCATGACATTTCTTACATTGCCCACAATTATCAACTTTCTAAGTCTTTCTGAGCAGGAGAAATCGCAAAACATAGTCATTTCTTCATTGCCGTCCAAAAACAACGCTTTTTTACACTCCTGTCTCCCTTTCTCTTGGAAACAATGACTTACATCAATTCTTTTACATAATTCTTGTTTCTCATGACATTTCTAACATTGCCCACAATTATCAACTTTCTAAGTCTTTCTGAGCAAGAGAAATCGCAAAACAGTCATTTCTTCATTGCCGTCCAAAAACAACGCTTTTTTACACTCCGATCTCCCTTTCTCTTGGAAACAATGACATACATCAATTCTTTTACATAATTCTTGTTTCTCATGACATTTCTAACATTGCCCACAATTATCAACTTTCTAAGTCTTTCTGAGCAGGAGAAATCGCAAAACATAGTCATTTCTTCATTGCCGTCCAAAAACAACGCTTTTTTACACTCCGGTCTCCCTTTCTCTTGGAAACAATGACTTACATCAATTCTTTTACATAATTCTTGTTTCTCATGACATTTCTAACATTGCCCACAATTATCAACTTTCTAAGTCTTTCTGAGCAAGAGAAATCGCAAAACAGTCATTTCTTCATTGCCGTCCAAAAACAACGCTTTTTTACACTCCGGTCTCCCTTTCTCTTGGAAACAATGACTTACATCAATTCTTTTACATAATTCTTGTTTCTCATGACATTTCTTACATTGCCCACAATTATCAACTTTCTAAGTCTTTCTGAGCAGGAGAAATCGCAAAACATAGTCATTTCTTCATTGCCGTCCAAAAACAACGCTTTTTTACACTCCGGTCTCCCTTTCTCTTGGAAACAATGACTTACATCAATTCTTTTACATAATTCTTGTTTCTCATGACATTTCTAACATTGCCCGCAATTATCAACTTTCTAAGTCTTTCTGAGCAAGAGAAATCGCAAAACAGTCATTTCTTCATTGCCGTCAAAAAACAACGCTTTTTTACACTCCTGTCTCCCTTTCTCTTGGAAACAATGACTTACATCAATTCTTTTACATAATTCTTGTTTCTCATGACATTTCTTACATTGCCCACAATTATCAACTTTCTAAGTCTTTCTGAGCAGGAGAAATCGCAAAACATAGTCATTTCTTCATTGCCGTCCAAAAACAACGCTTTTTTACACTCCTGTCTCCCTTTCTCTTGGAAACAATGACTTACATCAATTCTTTTACATAATTCTTGTTTCTCATGACATTTCTAACATTGCCCACAATTATCAACTTTCTAAGTCTTTCTGAGCAAGAGAAATCGCAAAACAGTCATTTCTTCATTGCCGTCCAAAAACAACACTTTTTTACACTCCGGTCTCCCTTTCTCTTGGAAACAATGACTTACATCAATTCTTTTACATAATTCTTTTTTCTCATGACATTTCTAACATTGCCCACAATTATCAACTTTCTAAGTCTTTCTGAGCAAGAGAAATCGCAAAACAGTCATTTCTTCATTGCCGTCCAAAAACAACGCTTTTTTACACTCCGGTCTCCCTTTCTCTTGGAAACAATGACTTACATCAATTCTTTTACATAATTCTTGTTTCTCATGACATTTCCTACATTGCCCACAATTATCAACTTTCTAAGTCTTTCTGAGCAAGAGAAATCGCAAAACAGTCATTTCTTCATTGGCGTCCAAAAACAACGCTTTTTTACACTCCTGTCTCCCTTTCTCTTGGAAACAATGACTTACATCAATTCTTTTACATAATTCTTGTTTCTCATGACATTTCTAACATTGCCCACAATTATCAACTTTCTAAGTCTTTCTGAGCAGGAGAAATCGCAAAACATAGTCATTTCTTCATTGCCGTCCAAAAACAACGCTTTTTTACACTCCGGTCTCCCTTTCTCTTGGAAACAATGACTTACATCAATTCTTTTACATAATTCTTGTTTCTCATGACATTTCTAACATTGCCCACAATTATCAACTTTCTAAGTCTTTCTGAGCAGGAGAAATCGCAAAATATAGTCATTTCTTCATTGCAGTCCAAAAACAACGCTTTTTTACACTCCTGTCTCCCTTTCTCTTGGAAACAATGACTTACATCAATCTTTTTACATAATCCTTGTTTCTCCTGACATTTCTAACATTGCCCACAATTATCAACTTTCTAAGTCTTTCTGAGCAGGAGAAATCGCAAAACATAGTCATTTCTTCATTGCCGTCCAAAAACAACGCTTTTTTACACTCCGGTCTCCCTTTCTCTTGGAAACAATGACTTACATCAATTCTTTTACATAATTCTTGTTTCTCATGACATTTCTAACATTGCCCGCAATTATCAACTTTCTAAGTCTTTCTGAGCAAGAGAAATCGCAAAACAGTCATTTCTTCATTGCCGTCAAAAAACAACGCTTTTTTACACTCCTGTCTCCCTTTCTCTTGGAAACAATGACTTGCATCAATCCTTTTACATAATTCTTATTTCTCATGACATTTCTAACATTGCCCACAATTATCAACTTTCTAATTCTTTCTGAGCTAGAGAAATCGCAAAATATAGTCATTTCTTCATTGCCGTCCAAAAACAACGCTTTTTTACACTCCTGTCTCCCTTTCTCTTGGAAACAATGACTTACATCAATCCTTTTACATAATTCTTGTTTCTCCTGACATTTCTAACATTGCCCACAATTATCAACTTTCTAAGTCTTTCTGAGCAGGAGAAATCGCAAAATATAGTCATTTCTTCATTGCAATCCAAAAACAACGCTTTTTTACACTCCTGTCTCCCTTTCTCTTGGAAACAATGACTTACATCAATCCGTTTACATAATCCTTGTTTCTCCTGACATTTCTAACATTGCCTGCCCACAATTATTAACTTTCTAAGTCTTTCTGAGCAGGAGAAATCGCAAAACATAGTAATTTCTTCATTGCAGTCCAAAAACAACGCTTTTTACACTCCTGTCTCCCTTTCTCTTGGAAACAATGACTTACATCAATTCTTTTACATAATTCTTGTTTCTCATGACATTTCTAACATTGCCCACAATTATCAACTTTCTAAGTCTTTCTGAGCAAGAGAAATCGCAAAACAGTCATTTCTTCATTGCCGTCCAAAAACACGCTTTTTTACACTCCGGTCTCCCTTTCTCTTGGAAACAATGACTTACATCAATTCTTTTACATAATTCTTGTTTCTCATGACATTTCTTACATTGCCCACAATTATCAACTTTCTAAGTCTTTCTGAGCAGAGAAATCGCAAAACATAGTCATTTCTTCATTGCCGTCCAAAAACAACGCTTTTTACACTCCGGTCTCCCTTTCTCTTGGAAACAATGACTTACATCAATTCTTTTACATAATTCTTGTTTCTCATGACATTTCTAACATTGCCCGCAATTATCAACTTTCTAAGTCTTTCTGAGCAAGAGAAATCGCAAAACAGTCATTTCTTCATTGCCGTCAAAAACAACGCTTTTTTACACTCCTGTCTCCCTTTCTCTTGGAAACAATGACTTACATCAATTCTTTTACATAATTCTTGTTTCTCATGACATTTCTTACATTGCCCACAATTATCAACTTTCTAAGTCTTTCTGAGCAGGAGAAATCGCAAAACATAGTCATTTCTTCATTGCCGTCCAAAAACAACGCTTTTTTACACTCCTGTCTCCCTTTCTCTTGGAAACAATGACTTACATCAATTCTTTTACATAATTCTTGTTTCTCATGACATTTCTAACATTGCCCACAATTATCAACTTTCTAAGTCTTTCTGAGCAAGAGAAATCGCAAAACAGTCATTTCTTCATTGCCGTCCAAAAACAACGCTTTTTTACACTCCGATCTCCCTTTCTCTTGGAAACAATGACATACATCAATTCTTTTACATAATTCTTGTTTCTCATGACATTTCTAACATTGCCCACAATTATCAACTTTCTAAGTCTTTCTGAGCAGGAGAAATCGCAAAACATAGTCATTTCTTCATTGCCGTCCAAAAACAACGCTTTTTTACACTCCGGTCTCCCTTTCTCTTGGAAACAATGACTTACATCAATTCTTTTACATAATTCTTGTTTCTCATGACATTTCTAACATTGCCCACAATTATCAACTTTCTAAGTCTTTCTGAGCAAGAGAAATCGCAAAACAGTCATTTCTTCATTGCCGTCCAAAAACAACGCTTTTTTACACTCCGGTCTCCCTTTCTCTTGGAAACAATGACTTACATCAATTCTTTTACATAATCTTGTTTCTCATGACATTTCTTACATTGCCCACAATTATCAACTTTCTAAGTCTTTCTGAGCAGGAGAAATCGCAAAACATAGTCATTTCTTCATTGCCGTCCAAAAACAACGCTTTTTTACACTCCGGTCTCCCTTTCTCTTGGAAACAATGACTTACATCAATTCTTTTACATAATTCTTGTTTCTCATGACATTTCTAACATTGCCCGCAATTATCAACTTTCTAAGTTTTTCTGAGCAAGAGAAATCGCAAAACAGTCATTTCTTCATTGCCGTCAAAAAAACAACGCTTTTTTACACTCCTGTCTCCCTTTCTCTTGGAAACAATGACTTACATCTATTCTTTTACATAATTCTTGTTTCTCATGACATTTCTTACATTGCCCACAATTATCAACTTTCTAAGTCTTTCTGAGCAGGAGAAATCGCAAAACATAGTCATTTCTTCATTGCCGTCCAAAAACAACGCTTTTTTACACTCCTGTCTCCCTTTCTCTTGGAAACAATGACTTACATCAATTCTTTTACATAATTCTTGTTTCTCATGACATTTCTAACATTGCCCACAATTATCAACTTTCTAAGTCTTTCTGAGCAGGAGAAATCGCAAAACATAGTCATTTCTTCATTGCCGTCCAAAAACAACGCTTTTTTACACTCCTGTCTCCCTTTCTCTTGGAAACAATGACTTACATCAATTCTTTTACATAATTCTTGTTTCTCATGACATTTCTAACATTGCCCACAATTATCAACTTTCTAAGTCTTTCTGAGCAAGAGAAATCGCAAAACAGTCATTTCTTCATTGCCGTCCAAAAACAACGCTTTTTTACACTCCGGTCTCCCTTTCTCTTGGAAACAATGACTTACATCAATTCTTTTACATAATTCTTGTTTCTCATGACATTTCTAACATTGCCCGCAATTATCAACTTTCTAAGTTTTTCTGAGCAAGAGAAATCGCAAAACAGTCATTTCTTCATTGCCGTCAAAAAACAACGCTTTTTTACACTCCTGTCTCCCTTTCTCTTGGAAACAATGACTTACATCAATTCTTTTACATAATTCTTGTTTCTCATGACATTTCTTACATTGCCCACAATTATCAACTTTCTAAGTCTTTCTGAGCAGGAGAAATCGCAAAACATAGTCATTTCTTCATTGCCGTCCAAAAACAACGCTTTTTTACACTCCTGTCTCCCTTTCTCTTGGAAACAATGACTTACATCAATTCTTTTACATAATTCTTGTTTCTCATGACATTTCTAACATTGCCCACAATTATCAACTTTCTAAGTCTTTCTGAGCAAGAGAAATCGCAAAACAGTCATTTCTTCATTGCCGTCCAAAAACAACGCTTTTTTACACTCCGGTCTCCCTTTCTCTTGGAAACAATGACTTACATCAATTCTTTTACATAATTCTTGTTTCTCATGACATTTCCTACATTGCCCACAATTATCAACTTTCTAAGTCTTTCTGAGCAAGAGAAATCGCAAAACAGTCATTTCTTCATTGCCGTCAAAAAACAACGCTTTTTTACACTCCTGTCTCCCTTTCTCTTGGAAACAATGACTTACATCAATTCTTTTACATAATTCTTGTTTCTCATGACATTTCTTACATTGCCCACAATTATCAACTTTCTAAGTCTTTCTGAGCAGGAGAAATCGCAAAACATAGTCATTTCTTCATTGCCGTCCAAAAACAACGCTTTTTTACACTCCTGTCTCCCTTTCTCTTGGAAACAATGACTTACATCAATTCTTTTACATAATTCTTGTTTCTCATGACATTTCTAACATTGCCCACAATTATCAACTTTCTAAGTCTTTCTGAGCAAGAGAAATCGCAAAACAGTCATTTCTTCATTGCCGTCCAAAAACAACGCTTTTTTACACTCCGATCTCCCTTTCTCTTGGAAACAATGACATACATCAATTCTTTTACATAATTCTTGTTTCTCATGACATTTCTAACATTGCCCACAATTATCAACTTTCTAAGTCTTTCTGAGCAGGAGAAATCGCAAACATAGTCATTTCTTCATTGCCGTCCAAAAACAACGCTTTTTTACACTCCGGTCTCCCTTTCTCTTGGAAACAATGACTTACATCAATTCTTTTACATAATTCTTGTTTCTCATGACATTTCTAACATTGCCCACAATTATCAACTTTCTAAGTCTTTCTGAGCAAGAGAAATCGCAAAACAGTCATTTCTTCATTGCCGTCCAAAAACAACGCTTTTTTACACTCCGGTCTCCCTTTCTCTTGGAAACAATGACTTACATCAATTCTTTTACATAATTCTTGTTTCTCATGACATTTCTTACATTGCCCACAATTATCAACTTTCTAAGTCTTTCTGAGCAGGAGAAATCGCAAAACATAGTCATTTCTTCATTGCCGTCCAAAAACAACGCTTTTTTACACTCCGGTCTCCCTTTCTCTTGGAAACAATGACTTACATCAATTCTTTTACATAATTCTTGTTTCTCATGACATTTCTAACATTGCCCGCAATTATCAACTTTCTAAGTCTTTCTGAGCAAGAGAAATCGCAAAACAGTCATTTCTTCATTGCCGTCCAAAAACAACGCTTTTTTACACTCCTGTCTCCCTTTCTCTTGGAAACAATGACTTACATCAATTCTTTTACATAATTCTTGTTTCTCATGACATTTCTAACATTGCCCACAATTATCAACTTTCTAAGTCTTTCTGAGCAAGAGAAATCGCAAAACAGTCATTTCTTCATTGCCGTCCAAAAACAACACTTTTTTACACTCCGGTCTCCCTTTCTCTTGGAAACAATGACTTACATCAATTCTTTTACATAATTCTTGTTTCTCATGACATTTCTAACATTGCCCACAATTATCAACTTTCTAAGTCTTTCTGAGCAAGAGAAATCGCAAAACAGTCATTTCTTCATTGCCGTCCAAAAACAACGCTTTTTTACACTCCGGTCTCCCTTTCTCTTGGAAACAATGACTTACATCAATTCTTTTACATAATTCTTGTTTCTCATGACATTTCCTACATTGCCCACAATTATCAACTTTCTAAGTCTTTCTGAGCAAGAGAAATCGCAAAACAGTCATTTCTTCATTGGCGTCCAAAAACAACGCTTTTTTACACTCCTGTCTCCCTTTCTCTTGGAAACAATGACTTACATCAATTCTTTTACATAATTCTTGTTTCTCATGACATTTCTAACATTGCCCACAATTATCAACTTTCTAAGTCTTTCTGAGCAGGAGAAATCGCAAAACATAGTCATTTCTTCATTGCCGTCCAAAAACAACGCTTTTTTACACTCCGGTCTCCCTTTCTCTTGGAAACAATGACTTACATCAATTCTTTTACATAATTCTTGTTTCTCATGACATTTCTAACATTGCCCACAATTATCAACTTTCTAAGTCTTTCTGAGCAGGAGAAATCGCAAAATATAGTCATTTCTTCATTGCAGTCCAAAAACAACGCTTTTTTACACTCCTGTCTCCCTTTCTCTTGGAAACAATGACTTACATCAATCTTTTTACATAATCCTTGTTTCTCCTGACATTTCTAACATTGCCCACAATTATCAACTTTCTAAGTCTTTTTGAGCAGGAGAAATCGCAGAACATAGTCATTTCTTCATTGCAGTCCAAAAACAACGCTTTTTTACACTCCAGTCTCCCTTTCTCTTGGAAACAATGACTTACATCAATCCTTTTACATAATTCTTATTTCTCATGACATTTCTAACATTGTCCACAATTATCAACTTTCTAAGTCTTTCTGAGCAGGAGAAATCGCAAAACAGTCATTTCTTCATTGCCGTCCAAAAACAACGCTTTTTTACACTCCTGTCTCCCTTTCTCTTGGAAACAATGACTTACATCAATCCTTTTACATAATCCTTGTTTCTCCTGACATTTCTAACATTGCCCACAAATATCAACTTTATAAGTCTTTCTGAGCAGGAGAAATCGCAAAACATAGTCATTTCTTCATTGCAGTCCAAAAACAACGCTTTTTTACACTCCTGTCTCCCTTTCTCTTGGAAACAATGACTTACATCAATTCTTTTACATAATTCTTGTTTCTCATGACATTTCTAACATTGCCCACAATTATCAACTTTCTAAGTCTTTTTGAGCAGGAGAAATCGCAGAACATAGTCATTTCTTCATTGCAGTCCAAAAACAACGCTTTTTTACACTCCAGTCTCCCTTTCTCTTGGAAACAATGACTTACATCAATCCTTTTACATAATTCTTATTTCTCATGACATTTCTAACATTGTCCACAATTATCAACTTTCTAAGTCTTTCTGAGCAGGAGAAATCGCAAAACAGTCATTTCTTCATTGCCGTCCAAAAACAACGCTTTTTTACACTCCTGTCTCCCTTTCTCTTGGAAACAATGACTTACATCAATCCTTTTACATAATCCTTGTTTCTCCTGACATTTCTAACATTGCCCACAAATATCAACTTTATAAGTCTTTCTGAGCAGGAGAAATCGCAAAACATAGTCATTTCTTCATTGCAGTCCAAAAACAACGCTTTTTTACAGTCCAGTCTCCCTTTCTCCTGGAAACAATGACTTACATCAATCCTTTTACATAATTCTTGTTTCTCCTGACATTTCTAACATTGCCCACAAATATCAACTTTCTAAGTCTTTCTGAGCAGGAGAAATCGCAAAACATAGTCATTTCTTCATTGCAGTCCAAAAACAACGCTTTTTTACACTCCAGTCTCCCTTTCTCCTGGAAACAATGACTTACATCAATCCTTTTACATAATTCTTGTTTCTCATGACATTTCTAACATTGCCCACAATTATCAACTTTTTAAGTCTTTCTGAGCAGGAGAAATCGCAAAACATAGTCATTTCTTCATTGCCGTCCAAAACAACGCTTTTTTACACTCCAGTCTCCCTTTCTCTTGGAAACAATGACTTACATCAATCATTTTACATAATTCTTGTTTCTCCTGACATTTCTAACATTGCCCACAAATATCAACTTTCTAAGTCTTTCTGAGCAGGAGAAATCGCAAAACATAGTCATTTCTTCATTGCAGTCCAAAAACAACGCTTTTTTACACTCCAGTCTCCCTTTCTCTTGGAAACAATGACTTGCATCAATCCTTTTACATAATTCTTATTTCTCATGACATTTCTAACATTGCCCACAATTATCAACTTTCTAATTCTTTCTGAGCTAGAGAAATCGCAAAATATAGTCATTTCTTCATTGCCGTCCAAAAACAACGCTTTTTTACACTCCTGTCTCCCTTTCTCTTGGAAACAATGACTTACATCAATCCTTTTACATAATTCTTGTTTCTCCTGACATTTCTAACATTGCCCACAATTATCAACTTTCTAAGTCTTTCTGAGCAGGAGAAATCGCAAAATATAGTCATTTCTTCATTGCAATCCAAAAACAACGCTTTTTTACACTCCTGTCTCCCTTTCTCTTGGAAACAATGACTTACATCAATCCGTTTACATAATCCTTGTTTCTCCTGACATTTCTAACATTGCCCACAATTATTAACTTTCTAAGTCTTTCTGAGCAGGAGAAATCGCAAAACATAGTCATTTCTTCATTGCAGTCCAAAAACAACGCTTTTTTACACTCCTGTCTCCCTTTCTCTTGGAAACAATGACTTACATCAATTCTTTTACATAATTCTTGTTTCTCATGACATTTCTAACATTGCCCACAATTATCAACTTTCTAAGTCTTTCTGAGCAAGAGAAATCGCAAAACAGTCATTTCTTCATTGCCGTCCAAAAACACGCTTTTTTACACTCCGGTCTCCCTTTCTCTTGGAAACAATGACTTACATCAATTCTTTTACATAATTCTTGTTTCTCATGACATTTCTTACATTGCCCACAATTATCAACTTTCTAAGTCTTTCTGAGCAGGAGAAATCGCAAAACATAGTCATTTCTTCATTGCCGTCCAAAAACAACGCTTTTTTACACTCCGGTCTCCCTTTCTCTTGGAAACAATGACTTACATCAATTCTTTTACATAATTCTTGTTTCTCATGACATTTCTAACATTGCCCGCAATTATCAACTTTCTAAGTCTTTCTGAGCAAGAGAAATCGCAAAACAGTCATTTCTTCATTGCCGTCAAAAAACAACGCTTTTTTACACTCCTGTCTCCCTTTCTCTTGGAAACAATGACTTGCATCAATCCTTTTACATAATTCTTATTTCTCATGACATTTCTAACATTGCCCACAATTATCAACTTTCTAAGTCTTTCTGAGCAAGAGAAATCGCAAAACAGTCATTTCTTCATTGCCGTCAAAAAACAACGCTTTTTTACACTCCTGTCTCCCTTTCTCTTGGAAACAATGACTTGCATCAATCCTTTTACATAATTCTTATTTCTCATGACATTTCTAACATTGCCCACAATTATCAACTTTCTAATTCTTTCTGAGCTAGAGAAATCGCAAAATATAGTCATTTCTTCATTGCCGTCCAAAAACAACGCTTTTTTACACTCCTGTCTCCCTTTCTCTTGGAAACAATGACTTACATCAATCCTTTTACATAATTCTTGTTTCTCCTGACATTTCTAACATTGCCCACAATTATCAACTTTCTAAGTCTTTCTGAGCAGGAGAAATCGCAAAATATAGTCATTTCTTCATTGCAATCCAAAAACAACGCTTTTTTACACTCCTGTCTCCCTTTCTCTTGGAAACAATGACTTACATCAATCCGTTTACATAATCCTTGTTTCTCCTGACATTTCTAACATTGCCCACAATTATTAACTTTCTAAGTCTTTCTGAGCAGGAGAAATCGCAAAACATAGTCATTTCTTCATTGCAGTCCAAAAACAACGCTTTTTTACACTCCTGTCTCCCTTTCTCTTGGAAACAATGACTTACATCAATTCTTTTACATAATTCTTGTTTCTCATGACATTTCTAACATTGCCCACAATTATCAACTTTCTAAGTCTTTCTGAGCAAGAGAAATCGCAAAACAGTCATTTCTTCATTGCCGTCCAAAAACACGCTTTTTTACACTCCGGTCTCCCTTTCTCTTGGAAACAATGACTTACATCAATTCTTTTACATAATTCTTGTTTCTCATGACATTTCTTACATTGCCCACAATTATCAACTTTCTAAGTCTTTCTGAGCAGGAGAAATCGCAAAACATAGTCATTTCTTCATTGCCGTCCAAAAACAACGCTTTTTTACACTCCGGTCTCCCTTTCTCTTGGAAACAATGACTTACATCAATTCTTTTACATAATTCTTGTTTCTCATGACATTTCTAACATTGCCCGCAATTATCAACTTTCTAAGTCTTTCTGAGCAAGAGAAATCGCAAAACAGTCATTTCTTCATTGCCGTCAAAAACAACGCTTTTTTACACTCCTGTCTCCCTTTCTCTTGGAAACAATGACTTACATCAATTCTTTTACATAATTCTTGTTTCTCATGACATTTCTTACATTGCCCACAATTATCAACTTTCTAAGTCTTTCTGAGCAGGAGAAATCGCAAAACATAGTCATTTCTTCATTGCCGTCCAAAAACAACGCTTTTTTACACTCCTGTCTCCCTTTCTCTTGGAAACAATGACTTACATCAATTCTTTTACATAATTCTTGTTTCTCATGACATTTCTAACATTGCCCACAATTATCAACTTTCTAAGTCTTTCTGAGCAAGAGAAATCGCAAAACAGTCATTTCTTCATTGCCGTCCAAAAACAACGCTTTTTTACACTCCGATCTCCCTTTCTCTTGGAAACAATGACATACATCAATTCTTTTACATAATTCTTGTTTCTCATGACATTTCTAACATTGCCCACAATTATCAACTTTCTAAGTCTTTCTGAGCAGGAGAAATCGCAAAACATAGTCATTTCTTCATTGCCGTCCAAAAACAACGCTTTTTTACACTCCTGTCTCCCTTTCTCTTGGAAACAATGACTTACATCAATTCTTTTACATAATTCTTGTTTCTCATGACATTTCTAACATTGCCCACAATTATCAACTTTCTAAGTCTTTCTGAGCAAGAGAAATCGCAAAACAGTCATTTCTTCATTGCCGTCCAAAAACAACGCTTTTTTACACTCCGATCTCCCTTTCTCTTGGAAACAATGACATACATCAATTCTTTTACATAATTCTTGTTTCTCATGACATTTCTAACATTGCCCACAATTATCAACTTTCTAAGTCTTTCTGAGCAGGAGAAATCGCAAAACATAGTCATTTCTTCATTGCCGTCCAAAAACAACGCTTTTTTACACTCCGGTCTCCCTTTCTCTTGGAAACAATGACTTACATCAATTCTTTTACATAATTCTTGTTTCTCATGACATTTCTAACATTGCCCACAATTATCAACTTTCTAAGTCTTTCTGAGCAAGAGAAATCGCAAAACAGTCATTTCTTCATTGCCGTCCAAAAACAACGCTTTTTTACACTCCGGTCTCCCTTTCTCTTGGAAACAATGACTTACATCAATTCTTTTACATAATTCTTGTTTCTCATGACATTTCTTACATTGCCCACAATTATCAACTTTCTAAGTCTTTCTGAGCAGGAGAAATCGCAAAACATAGTCATTTCTTCATTGCCGTCCAAAAACAACGCTTTTTTACACTCCGGTCTCCCTTTCTCTTGGAAACAATGACTTACATCAATTCTTTTACATAATTCTTGTTTCTCATGACATTTCTAACATTGCCCGCAATTATCAACTTTCTAAGTCTTTCTGAGCAAGAGAAATCGCAAAACAGTCATTTCTTCATTGCCGTCCAAAAACAACGCTTTTTTACACTCCTGTCTCCCTTTCTCTTGGAAACAATGACTTACATCAATTCTTTTACATAATTCTTGTTTCTCATGACATTTCTAACATTGCCCACAATTATCAACTTTCTAAGTCTTTCTGAGCAAGAGAAATCGCAAAACAGTCATTTCTTCATTGCCGTCCAAAAACAACACTTTTTTACACTCCGGTCTCCCTTTCTCTTGGAAACAATGACTTACATCAATTCTTTTACATAATTCTTGTTTCTCATGACATTTCTAACATTGCCCACAATTATCAACTTTCTAAGTCTTTCTGAGCAAGAGAAATCGCAAAACAGTCATTTCTTCATTGCCGTCCAAAAACAACGCTTTTTTACACTCCGGTCTCCCTTTCTCTTGGAAACAATGACTTACATCAATTCTTTTACATAATTCTTGTTTCTCATGACATTTCCTACATTGCCCACAATTATCAACTTTCTAAGTCTTTCTGAGCAAGAGAAATCGCAAAACAGTCATTTCTTCATTGGCGTCCAAAAACAACGCTTTTTTACACTCCTGTCTCCCTTTCTCTTGGAAACAATGACTTACATCAATTCTTTTACATAATTCTTGTTTCTCATGACATTTCTAACATTGCCCACAATTATCAACTTTCTAAGTCTTTCTGAGCAGGAGAAATCGCAAAACATAGTCATTTCTTCATTGCCGTCCAAAAACAACGCTTTTTTACACTCCGGTCTCCCTTTCTCTTGGAAACAATGACTTACATCAATTCTTTTACATAATTCTTGTTTCTCATGACATTTCTAACATTGCCCACAATTATCAACTTTCTAAGTCTTTCTGAGCAGGAGAAATCGCAAAATATAGTCATTTCTTCATTGCAGTCCAAAAACAACGCTTTTTTACACTCCTGTCTCCCTTTCTCTTGGAAACAATGACTTACATCAATCTTTTTACATAATCCTTGTTTCTCCTGACATTTCTAACATTGCCCACAATTATCAACTTTCTAAGTCTTTTTGAGCAGGAGAAATCGCAGAACATAGTCATTTCTTCATTGCAGTCCAAAAACAACGCTTTTTTACACTCCAGTCTCCCTTTCTCTTGGAAACAATGACTTACATCAATCCTTTTACATAATTCTTATTTCTCATGACATTTCTAACATTGTCCACAATTATCAACTTTCTAAGTCTTTCTGAGCAGGAGAAATCGCAAAACAGTCATTTCTTCATTGCCGTCCAAAAACAACGCTTTTTTACACTCCTGTCTCCCTTTCTCTTGGAAACAATGACTTACATCAATCCTTTTACATAATCCTTGTTTCTCCTGACATTTCTAACATTGCCCACAAATATCAACTTTATAAGTCTTTCTGAGCAGGAGAAATCGCAAAACATAGTCATTTCTTCATTGCAGTCCAAAAACAACGCTTTTTTACACTCCTGTCTCCCTTTCTCTTGGAAACAATGACTTACATCAATTCTTTTACATAATTCTTGTTTCTCATGACATTTCTAACATTGCCCACAATTATCAACTTTCTAAGTCTTTCTGAGCAAGAGAAATCGCAAAACAGTCATTTCTTCATTGCCGTCCAAAAACAACGCTTTTTTACACTCCGATCTCCCTTTCTCTTGGAAACAATGACATACATCAATTCTTTTACATAATTCTTGTTTCTCATGACATTTCTAACATTGCCCACAATTATCAACTTTCTAAGTCTTTCTGAGCAGGAGAAATCGCAAAACATAGTCATTTCTTCATTGCCGTCCAAAAACAACGCTTTTTTACACTCCTGTCTCCCTTTCTCTTGGAAACAATGACTTACATCAATTCTTTTACATAATTCTTGTTTCTCATGACATTTCTAACATTGCCCACAATTATCAACTTTCTAAGTCTTTCTGAGCAAGAGAAATCGCAAAACAGTCATTTCTTCATTGCCGTCCAAAAACAACGCTTTTTTACACTCCGGTCTCCCTTTCTCTTGGAAACAATGACTTACATCAATTCTTTTACATAATTCTTGTTTCTCATGACATTTCTAACATTGCCCGCAATTATCAACTTTCTAAGTCTTTCTGAGCAAGAGAAATCGCAAAACAGTCATTTCTTCATTGCCGTCCAAAAACAACGCTTTTTTACACTCCTGTCTCCCTTTCTCTTGGAAACAATGACTTACATCAATTCTTTTACATAATTCTTGTTTCTCATGACATTTCTAACATTGCCCACAATTATCAACTTTCTAAGTCTTTCTGAGCAAGAGAAATCGCAAAACAGTCATTTCTTCATTGCCGTCCAAAAACAACACTTTTTTACACTCCGGTCTCCCTTTCTCTTGGAAACAATGACTTACATCAATTCTTTTACATAATTCTTGTTTCTCATGACATTTCTAACATTGCCCACAATTATCAACTTTCTAAGTCTTTCTGAGCAGGAGAAATCGCAAAACATAGTCATTTCTTCATTGCCGTCCAAAAACAACGCTTTTTTACACTCCGGTCTCCCTTTCTCTTGGAAACAATGACTTACATCAATTCTTTTACATAATTCTTGTTTCTCATGACATTTCTAACATTGCCCACAATTATCAACTTTCTAAGTCTTTCTGAGCAGGAGAAATCGCAAAATATAGTCATTTCTTCATTGCAGTCCAAAAACAACGCTTTTTTACACTCCTGTCTCCCTTTCTCTTGGAAACAATGACTTACATCAATCTTTTTACATAATCCTTGTTTCTCCTGACATTTCTAACATTGCCCACAATTATCAACTTTCTAAGTCTTTTTGAGCAGGAGAAATCGCAGAACATAGTCATTTCTTCATTGCAGTCCAAAAACAACGCTTTTTTACACTCCAGTCTCCCTTTCTCTTGGAAACAATGACTTACATCAATCCTTTTACATAATTCTTATTTCTCATGACATTTCTAACATTGTCCACAATTATCAACTTTCTAAGTCTTTCTGAGCAGGAGAAATCGCAAAACAGTCATTTCTTCATTGCCGTCCAAAAACAACGCTTTTTTACACTCCTGTCTCCCTTTCTCTTGGAAACAATGACTTACATCAATCCTTTTACATAATCCTTGTTTCTCCTGACATTTCTAACATTGCCCACAAATATCAACTTTATAAGTCTTTCTGAGCAGGAGAAATCGCAAAACATAGTCATTTCTTCATTGCAGTCCAAAAACAACGCTTTTTTACACTCCTGTCTCCCTTTCTCTTGGAAACAATGACTTACATCAATTCTTTTACATAATTCTTGTTTCTCATGACATTTCTAACATTGCCCACAATTATCAACTTTCTAAGTCTTTTTGAGCAGGAGAAATCGCAGAACATAGTCATTTCTTCATTGCAGTCCAAAAACAACGCTTTTTTACACTCCAGTCTCCCTTTCTCTTGGAAACAATGACTTACATCAATCCTTTTACATAATTCTTATTTCTCATGACATTTCTAACATTGTCCACAATTATCAACTTTCTAAGTCTTTCTGAGCAGGAGAAATCGCAAAACAGTCATTTCTTCATTGCCGTCCAAAAACAACGCTTTTTTACACTCCTGTCTCCCTTTCTCTTGGAAACAATGACTTACATCAATCCTTTTACATAATCCTTGTTTCTCCTGACATTTCTAACATTGCCCACAAATATCAACTTTATAAGTCTTTCTGAGCAGGAGAAATCGCAAAACATAGTCATTTCTTCATTGCAGTCCAAAAACAACGCTTTTTTACAGTCCAGTCTCCCTTTCTCCTGGAAACAATGACTTACATCAATCCTTTTACATAATTCTTGTTTCTCCTGACATTTCTAACATTGCCCACAAATATCAACTTTCTAAGTCTTTCTGAGCAGGAGAAATCGCAAAACATAGTCATTTCTTCATTGCAGTCCAAAAACAACGCTTTTTTACACTCCAGTCTCCCTTTCTCCTGGAAACAATGACTTACATCAATCCTTTTACATAATTCTTGTTTCTCATGACATTTCTAACATTGCCCACAATTATCAACTTTTTAAGTCTTTCTGAGCAGGAGAAATCGCAAAACATAGTCATTTCTTCATTGCCGTCCAAAACAACGCTTTTTTACACTCCAGTCTCCCTTTCTCTTGGAAACAATGACTTACATCAATCATTTTACATAATTCTTGTTTCTCCTGACATTTCTAACATTGCCCACAAATATCAACTTTCTAAGTCTTTCTGAGCAGGAGAAATCGCAAAACATAGTCATTTCTTCATTGCAGTCCAAAAACAACGCTTTTTTACACTCCAGTCTCCCTTTCTCTTGGAAACAATGACTTGCATCAATCCTTTTACATAATTCTTATTTCTCATGACATTTCTAACATTGCCCACAATTATCAACTTTCTAATTCTTTCTGAGCTAGAGAAATCGCAAAATATAGTCATTTCTTCATTGCCGTCCAAAAACAACGCTTTTTTACACTCCTGTCTCCCTTTCTCTTGGAAACAATGACTTACATCAATCCTTTTACATAATTCTTGTTTCTCCTGACATTTCTAACATTGCCCACAATTATCAACTTTCTAAGTCTTTCTGAGCAGGAGAAATCGCAAAATATAGTCATTTCTTCATTGCAATCCAAAAACAACGCTTTTTTACACTCCTGTCTCCCTTTCTCTTGGAAACAATGACTTACATCAATCCGTTTACATAATCCTTGTTTCTCCTGACATTTCTAACATTGCCCACAATTATTAACTTTCTAAGTCTTTCTGAGCAGGAGAAATCGCAAAACATAGTCATTTCTTCATTGCAGTCCAAAAACAACGCTTTTTTACACTCCTGTCTCCCTTTCTCTTGGAAACAATGACTTACATCAATTCTTTTACATAATTCTTGTTTCTCATGACATTTCTAACATTGCCCACAATTATCAACTTTCTAAGTCTTTCTGAGCAAGAGAAATCGCAAAACAGTCATTTCTTCATTGCCGTCCAAAAACACGCTTTTTTACACTCCGGTCTCCCTTTCTCTTGGAAACAATGACTTACATCAATTCTTTTACATAATTCTTGTTTCTCATGACATTTCTTACATTGCCCACAATTATCAACTTTCTAAGTCTTTCTGAGCAGGAGAAATCGCAAAACATAGTCATTTCTTCATTGCCGTCCAAAAACAACGCTTTTTTACACTCCGGTCTCCCTTTCTCTTGGAAACAATGACTTACATCAATTCTTTTACATAATTCTTGTTTCTCATGACATTTCTAACATTGCCCGCAATTATCAACTTTCTAAGTCTTTCTGAGCAAGAGAAATCGCAAAACAGTCATTTCTTCATTGCCGTCAAAAAACAACGCTTTTTTACACTCCTGTCTCCCTTTCTCTTGGAAACAATGACTTGCATCAATCCTTTTACATAATTCTTATTTCTCATGACATTTCTAACATTGCCCACAATTATCAACTTTCTAAGTCTTTCTGAGCAAGAGAAATCGCAAAACAGTCATTTCTTCATTGCCGTCAAAAAACAACGCTTTTTTACACTCCTGTCTCCCTTTCTCTTGGAAACAATGACTTGCATCAATCCTTTTACATAATTCTTATTTCTCATGACATTTCTAACATTGCCCACAATTATCAACTTTCTAATTCTTTCTGAGCTAGAGAAATCGCAAAATATAGTCATTTCTTCATTGCCGTCCAAAAACAACGCTTTTTTACACTCCTGTCTCCCTTTCTCTTGGAAACAATGACTTACATCAATCCTTTTACATAATTCTTGTTTCTCCTGACATTTCTAACATTGCCCACAATTATCAACTTTCTAAGTCTTTCTGAGCAGGAGAAATCGCAAAATATAGTCATTTCTTCATTGCAGTCCAAAAACAACGCTTTTTTACACTCCTGTCTCCCTTTCTCTTGGAAACAATGACTTACATCAATTCTTTTACATAATTCTTGTTTCTCCTGACATTTCTAACATTGCCCACAATTATCAACTTTCTAAGTCTTTCTGAGCAAGAGAAATCGCAAAACAGTCATTTCTTCATTGCCGTCCAAAAACACGCTTTTTTACACTCCGGTCTCCCTTTCTCTTGGAAACAATGACTTACATCAATTCTTTTACATAATTCTTGTTTCTCATGACATTTCTTACATTGCCCACAATTATCAACTTTCTAAGTCTTTCTGAGCAAGAGAAATCGCAAAACAGTCATTTCTTCATTGCCGTCCAAAAACAACGCTTTTTTACACTCCGATCTCCCTTTCTCTTGGAAACAATGACATACATCAATTCTTTTACATAATTCTTGTTTCTCATGACATTTCTAACATTGCCCACAATTATCAACTTTCTAAGTCTTTCTGAGCAGGAGAAATCGCAAAACATAGTCATTTCTTCATTGCCGTCCAAAAACAACGCTTTTTTACACTCCGGTCTCCCTTTCTCTTGGAAACAATGACTTACATCAATTCTTTTACATAATTCTTGTTTCTCATGACATTTCTAACATTGCCCACAATTATCAACTTTCTAAGTCTTTCTGAGCAAGAGAAATCGCAAAACAGTCATTTCTTCATTGCCGTCCAAAAACAACGCTTTTTTACACTCCGGTCTCCCTTTCTCTTGGAAACAATGACTTACATCAATTCTTTTACATAATTCTTGTTTCTCATGACATTTCTTACATTGCCCACAATTATCAACTTTCTAAGTCTTTCTGAGCAGGAGAAATCGCAAAACATAGTCATTTCTTCATTGCCGTCCAAAAACAACGCTTTTTTACACTCCGGTCTCCCTTTCTCTTGGAAACAATGACTTACATCAATTCTTTTACATAATTCTTGTTTCTCATGACATTTCTAACATTGCCCGCAATTATCAACTTTCTAAGTCTTTCTGAGCAAGAGAAATCGCAAAACAGTCATTTCTTCATTGCCGTCAAAAAACAACGCTTTTTTACACTCCTGTCTCCCTTTCTCTTGGAAACAATGACTTACATCAATTCTTTTACATAATTCTTGTTTCTCATGACATTTCTTACATTGCCCACAATTATCAACTTTCTAAGTCTTTCTGAGCAGGAGAAATCGCAAAACATAGTCATTTCTTCATTGCCGTCCAAAAACAACGCTTTTTTACACTCCTGTCTCCCTTTCTCTTGGAAACAATGACTTACATCAATTCTTTTACATAATTCTTGTTTCTCATGACATTTCTAACATTGCCCACAATTATCAACTTTCTAAGTCTTTCTGAGCAAGAGAAATCGCAAAACAGTCATTTCTTCATTGCCGTCCAAAAACAACACTTTTTTACACTCCGGTCTCCCTTTCTCTTGGAAACAATGACTTACATCAATTCTTTTACATAATTCTTGTTTCTCATGACATTTCTAACATTGCCCACAATTATCAACTTTCTAAGTCTTTCTGAGCAAGAGAAATCGCAAAACAGTCATTTCTTCATTGCCGTCCAAAAACAACGCTTTTTTACACTCCGGTCTCCCTTTCTCTTGGAAACAATGACTTACATCAATTCTTTTACATAATTCTTGTTTCTCATGACATTTCCTACATTGCCCACAATTATCAACTTTCTAAGTCTTTCTGAGCAAGAGAAATCGCAAAACAGTCATTTCTTCATTGGCGTCCAAAAACAACGCTTTTTTACACTCCTGTCTCCCTTTCTCTTGGAAACAATGACTTACATCAATTCTTTTACATAATTCTTGTTTCTCATGACATTTCTAACATTGCCCACAATTATCAACTTTCTAAGTCTTTCTGAGCAGGAGAAATCGCAAAACATAGTCATTTCTTCATTGCCGTCCAAAAACAACGCTTTTTTACACTCCGGTCTCCCTTTCTCTTGGAAACAATGACTTACATCAATTCTTTTACATAATTCTTGTTTCTCATGACATTTCTAACATTGCCCACAATTATCAACTTTCTAAGTCTTTCTGAGCAGGAGAAATCGCAAAACATAGTCATTTCTTCATTGCCGTCCAAAAACAACGCTTTTTTACACTCCGGTCTCCCTTTCTCTTGGAAACAATGACTTACATCAATTCTTTTACATAATTCTTGTTTCTCATGACATTTCTAACATTGCCCACAATTATCAACTTTCTAAGTCTTTCTGAGCAGGAGAAATCGCAAAATATAGTCATTTCTTCATTGCAGTCCAAAAACAACGCTTTTTTACACTCCTGTCTCCCTTTCTCTTGGAAACAATGACTTACATCAATCTTTTTACATAATCCTTGTTTCTCCTGACATTTCTAACATTGCCCACAATTATCAACTTTCTAAGTCTTTTTGAGCAGGAGAAATCGCAGAACATAGTCATTTCTTCATTGCAGTCCAAAAACAACGCTTTTTTACACTCCAGTCTCCCTTTCTCTTGGAAACAATGACTTACATCAATCCTTTTACATAATTCTTATTTCTCATGACATTTCTAACATTGTCCACAATTATCAACTTTCTAAGTCTTTCTGAGCAGGAGAAATCGCAAAACAGTCATTTCTTCATTGCCGTCCAAAAACAACGCTTTTTTACACTCCTGTCTCCCTTTCTCTTGGAAACAATGACTTACATCAATCCTTTTACATAATCCTTGTTTCTCCTGACATTTCTAACATTGCCCACAAATATCAACTTTATAAGTCTTTCTGAGCAGGAGAAATCGCAAAACATAGTCATTTCTTCATTGCAGTCCAAAAACAACGCTTTTTTACAGTCCAGTCTCCCTTTCTCCTGGAAACAATGACTTACATCAATCCTTTTACATAATTCTTGTTTCTCCTGACATTTCTAACATTGCCCACAAATATCAACTTTCTAAGTCTTTCTGAGCAGGAGAAATCGCAAAACATAGTCATTTCTTCATTGCCGTCCAAAAACACGCTTTTTTACACTCCGGTCTCCCTTTCTCTTGGAAACAATGACTTACATCAATTCTTTTACATAATTCTTGTTTCTCATGACATTTCTTACATTGCCCACAATTATCAACTTTCTAAGTCTTTCTGAGCAGGAGAAATCGCAAAACATAGTCATTTCTTCATTGCCGTCCAAAAACAACGCTTTTTTACACTCCGGTCTCCCTTTCTCTTGGAAACAATGACTTACATCAATTCTTTTACATAATTCTTGTTTCTCATGACATTTCTAACATTGCCCGCAATTATCAACTTTCTAAGTCTTTCTGAGCAAGAGAAATCGCAAAACAGTCATTTCTTCATTGCCGTCCAAAAACACGCTTTTTTACACTCCGGTCTCCCTTTCTCTTGGAAACAATGACTTACATCAATTCTTTTACATAATTCTTGTTTCTCATGACATTTCTTACATTGCCCACAATTATCAACTTTCTAAGTCTTTCTGAGCAGGAGAAATCGCAAAACATAGTCATTTCTTCATTGCCGTCAAAAACAACGCTTTTTTACACTCCGGTCTCCCTTTCTCTTGGAAACAATGACTTACATCAATTCTTTTACATAATTCTTGTTTCTCATGACATTTCTAACATTGCCCGCAATTATCAACTTTCTAAGTCTTTCTGAGCAAGAGAAATCGCAAAACAGTCATTTCTTCATTGCCGTCAAAAAACAACGCTTTTTTACACTCCTGTCTCCCTTTCTCTTGGAAACAATGACTTACATCAATTCTTTTACATAATTCTTGTTTCTCATGACATTTCTTACATTGCCCACAATTATCAACTTTCTAAGTCTTTCTGAGCAGGAGAAATCGCAAAACATAGTCATTTCTTCATTGCCGTCCAAAAACAACGCTTTTTTACACTCCTGTCTCCCTTTCTCTTGGAAACAATGACTTACATCAATTCTTTTACATAATTCTTGTTTCTCATGACATTTCTAACATTGCCCACAATTATCAACTTTCTAAGTCTTTCTGAGCAAGAGAAATCGCAAAACATAGTCATTTCTTCATTGCCGTCCAAAAACAACGCTTTTTTACACTCCGATCTTTCTTTCTCTTGGAAACAATGACATACATCAATTCTTTTACATAATTCTTGTTTCTCATGACATTTCTAACATTGCCCACAATTATCAACTTTCTAAGTCTTTCTGAGCAGGAGAAATCGCAAAACATAGTCATTTCTTCATTGCCGTCCAAAAACAACGCTTTTTTACACTCCGGTCTCCCTTTCTCTTGGAAACAATGACTTACATCAATTCTTTTACATAATTCTTGTTTCTCATGACATTTCTAACATTGCCCACAATTATCAACTTTCTAAGTCTTTCTGAGCAAGAGAAATCGCAAAACAGTCATTTCTTCATTGCCGTCCAAAAACAACGCTTTTTTACACTCCGGTCTCCCTTTCTCTTGGAAACAATGACTTACATCAATTCTTTTACATAATTCTTGTTTCTCATGACATTTCTTACATTGCCCACAATTATCAACTTTCTAAGTCTTTCTGAGCAGGAGAAATCGCAAAACATAGTCATTTCTTCATTGCCGTCCAAAAACAACGCTTTTTTACACTCCGGTCTCCCTTTCTCTTGGAAACAATGACTTACATCAATTCTTTTACATAATTCTTGTTTCTCATGACATTTCTAACATTGCCCGCAATTATCAACTTTCTAAGTCTTTCTGAGCAAGAGAAATCGCAAAACAGTCATTTCTTCATTGCCGTCCAAAAACAACACTTTTTTACACTCCGGTCTCCCTTTCTCTTGGAAACAATGACTTACATCAATTCTTTTACATAATTCTTGTTTCTCATGACATTTCTAACATTGCCCACAATTATCAACTTTCTAAGTCTTTCTGAGCAAGAGAAATCGCAAAACAGTCATTTCTTCATTGCCGTCCAAAAACAACGCTTTTTTACACTCCGGTCTCCCTTTCTCTTGGAAACAATGACTTACATCAATTCTTTTACATAATTCTTGTTTCTCATGACATTTCCTACATTGCCCACAATTATCAACTTTCTAAGTCTTTCTGAGCAAGAGAAATCGCAAAACAGTCATTTCTTCATTGGCGTCCAAAAACAACGCTTTTTTACACTCCTGTCTCCCTTTCTCTTGGAAACAATGACTTACATCAATTCTTTTACATAATTCTTGTTTCTCATGACATTTCTAACATTGCCCACAATTATCAACTTTCTAAGTCTTTCTGAGCAGGAGAAATCGCAAAACATAGTCATTTCTTCATTGCCGTCCAAAAACAACTCTTTTTTACACTCCGGTCTCCCTTTCTCTTGGAAACAATGACTTACATCAATTCTTTTACATAATTCTTGTTTCTCATGACATTTCTAACATTGCCACAATTATCAACTTTCTAAGTCTTTCTGAGCAGGAGAAATCGCAAAACATAGTCATTTCTTCATTGCCGTCCAAAAACAACGCTTTTTTACACTCCGGTCTCCCTTTCTCTTGGAAACAATGACTTACATCAATTCTTTTACATAATTCTTGTTTCTCATGACATTTCTAACATTGCCCACAATTATCAACTTTCTAAGTCTTTCTGAGCAGGAGAAATCGCAAAATATAGTCATTTCTTCATTGCAGTCCAAAAACAACGCTTTTTTACACTCCTGTCTCCCTTTCTCTTGGAAACAATGACTTACATCAATCTTTTTACATAATCCTTGTTTCTCCTGACATTTCTAACATTGCCCACAATTATCAACTTTCTAAGTCTTTTGAGCAGGAGAAATCGCAGAACATAGTCATTTCTTCATTGCAGTCCAAAAACAACGCTTTTTTACACTCCAGTCTCCCTTTCTCTTGGAAACAATGACTTACATCAATCCTTTTACATAATTCTTATTTCTCATGACATTTCTAACATTGTCCACAATTATCAACTTTCTAAGTCTTTCTGAGCAGGAGAAATCGCAAAACAGTCATTTCTTCATTGCCGTCCAAAAACAACGCTTTTTTACACTCCGGTCTCCCTTTCTCTTGGAAACAATGACTTACATCAATTCTTTTACATAATTCTTGTTTCTCATGACATTTCTAACATTGCCCGCAATTATCAACTTTCTAAGTCTTTCTGAGCAAGAGAAATCGCAAAACAGTCATTTCTTCATTGCCGTCAAAAAACAACGCTTTTTTACACTCCTGTCTCCCTTTCTCTTGGAAACAATGACTTGCATCAATCCTTTTACATAATTCTTATTTCTCATGACATTTCTAACATTGCCCACAATTATCAACTTTCTAAGTCTTTCTGAGCAAGAGAAATCGCAAAACAGTCATTTCTTCATTGCCGTCAAAAAACAACGCTTTTTTACACTCCTGTCTCCCTTTCTCTTGGAAACAATGACTTGCATCAATCCTTTTACATAATTCTTATTTCTCATGACATTTCTAACATTGCCCACAATTATCAACTTTCTAATTCTTTCTGAGCTAGAGAAATCGCAAAATATAGTCATTTTCTTCATTGCCGTCCAAAAACAACGCTTTTTTACACTCCTGTCTCCCTTTCTCTTGGAAACAATGACTTACATCAATCCTTTTACATAATTCTTGTTTCTCCTGACATTTCTAACATTGCCCACAATTATCAACTTTCTAAGTCTTTCTGAGCAGGAGAAATCGCAAAATATAGTCATTTCTTCATTGCAATCCAAAAACAACGCTTTTTTACACTCCTGTCTCCCTTTCTCTTGGAAACAATGACTTACATCAATCCGTTTACATAATCCTTGTTTCTCCTGACATTTCTAACATTGCCCACAATTATTAACTTTCTAAGTCTTTCTGAGCAGGAGAAATCGCAAAACATAGTCATTTCTTCATTGCAGTCCAAAAACAACGCTTTTTTACACTCCTGTCTCCCTTTCTCTTGGAAACAATGACTTACATCAATTCTTTTACATAATTCTTGTTTCTCATGACATTTCTAACATTGCCCACAATTATCAACTTTCTAAGTCTTTCTGAGCAAGAGAAATCGCAAAACAGTCATTTCTTCATTGCCGTCCAAAAACACGCTTTTTTACACTCCGGTCTCCCTTTCTCTTGGAAACAATGACTTACATCAATTCTTTTACATAATTCTTGTTTCTCATGACATTTCTTACATTGCCCACAATTATCAACTTTCTAAGTCTTTCTGAGCAGGAGAAATCGCAAAACATAGTCATTTCTTCATTGCCGTCCAAAAACAACGCTTTTTTACACTCCGGTCTCCCTTTCTCTTGGAAACAATGACTTACATCAATTCTTTTACATAATTCTTGTTTCTCATGACATTTCTAACATTGCCCGCAATTATCAACTTTCTAAGTCTTTCTGAGCAAGAGAAATCGCAAAACAGTCATTTCTTCATTGCCGTCAAAAAACAACGCTTTTTTACACTCCTGTCTCCCTTTCTCTTGGAAACAATGACTTACATCAATTCTTTTACATAATTCTTGTTTCTCATGACATTTCTAACATTGCCCACAATTATCAACTTTCTAAGTCTTTCTGAGCAAGAGAAATCGCAAAACAGTCATTTCTTCATTGCCGTCCAAAAACAACGCTTTTTTACACTCCGATCTCCCTTTCTCTTGGAAACAATGACATACATCAATTCTTTTACATAATTCTTGTTTCTCATGACATTTCTAACATTGCCCACAATTATCAACTTTCTAAGTCTTTCTGAGCAGGAGAAATCGCAAAACATAGTCATTTCTTCATTGCCGTCCAAAAACAACGCTTTTTTACACTCCGGTCTCCCTTTCTCTTGGAAACAATGACTTACATCAATTCTTTTACATAATTCTTGTTTCTCATGACATTTCTAACATTGCCCACAATTATCAACTTTCTAAGTCTTTCTGAGCAAGAGAAATCGCAAAACAGTCATTTCTTCATTGCCGTCCAAAAACAACGCTTTTTTACACTCCGGTCTCCCTTTCTCTTGGAAACAATGACTTACATCAATTCTTTTACATAATTCTTGTTTCTCATGACATTTCTTACATTGCCCACAATTATCAACTTTCTAAGTCTTTCTGAGCAGGAGAAATCGCAAAACATAGTCATTTCTTCATTGCCGTCCAAAAACAACGCTTTTTTACACTCCGGTCTCCCTTTCTCTTGGAAACAATGACTTACATCAATTCTTTTACATAATTCTTGTTTCTCATGACATTTCTAACATTGCCCGCAATTATCAACTTTCTAAGTCTTTCTGAGCAAGAGAAATCGCAAAACAGTCATTTCTTCATTGCCGTCAAAAAACAACGCTTTTTTACACTCCTGTCTCCCTTTCTCTTGGAAACAATGACTTACATCAATTCTTTTACATAATTCTTGTTTCTCATGACATTTCTTACATTGCCCACAATTATCAACTTTCTAAGTCTTTCTGAGCAGGAGAAATCGCAAAACATAGTCATTTCTTCATTGCCGTCCAAAAACAACGCTTTTTTACACTCCTGTCTCCCTTTCTCTTGGAAACAATGACTTACATCAATTCTTTTACATAATTCTTGTTTCTCATGACATTTCTAACATTGCCCACAATTATCAACTTTCTAAGTCTTTCTGAGCAAGAGAAATCGCAAAACAGTCATTTCTTCATTGCCGTCCAAAAACAACACTTTTTTACACTCCGGTCTCCCTTTCTCTTGGAAACAATGACTTACATCAATTCTTTTACATAATTCTTGTTTCTCATGACATTTCTAACATTGCCCACAATTATCAACTTTCTAAGTCTTTCTGAGCAAGAGAAATCGCAAAACAGTCATTTCTTCATTGCCGTCCAAAAACAACGCTTTTTTACACTCCGGTCTCCCTTTCTCTTGGAAACAATGACTTACATCAATTCTTTTACATAATTCTTGTTTCTCATGACATTTCCTACATTGCCCACAATTATCAACTTTCTAAGTCTTTCTGAGCAAGAGAAATCGCAAAACAGTCATTTCTTCATTGGCGTCCAAAAACAACGCTTTTTTACACTCCTGTCTCCCTTTCTCTTGGAAACAATGACTTACATCAATTCTTTTACATAATTCTTGTTTCTCATGACATTTCTAACATTGCCCACAATTATCAACTTTCTAAGTCTTTCTGAGCAGGAGAAATCGCAAAACATAGTCATTTCTTCATTGCCGTCCAAAAACAACGCTTTTTTACACTCCGGTCTCCCTTTCTCTTGGAAACAATGACTTACATCAATTCTTTTACATAATTCTTGTTTCTCATGACATTTCTAACATTGCCCACAATTATCAACTTTCTAAGTCTTTCTGAGCAGGAGAAATCGCAAAACATAGTCATTTCTTCATTGCCGTCCAAAAACAACGCTTTTTTACACTCCGGTCTCCCTTTCTCTTGGAAACAATGACTTACATCAATTCTTTTACATAATTCTTGTTTCTCATGACATTTCTAACATTGCCCACAATTATCAACTTTCTAAGTCTTTCTGAGCAGGAGAAATCGCAAAATATAGTCATTTCTTCATTGCAGTCCAAAAACAACGCTTTTTTACACTCCTGTCTCCCTTTCTCTTGGAAACAATGACTTACATCAATCTTTTTACATAATCCTTGTTTCTCCTGACATTTCTAACATTGCCCACAATTATCAACTTTCTAAGTCTTTTTGAGCAGGAGAAATCGCAGAACATAGTCATTTCTTCATTGCAGTCCAAAAACAACGCTTTTTTACACTCCAGTCTCCCTTTCTCTTGGAAACAATGACTTACATCAATCCTTTTACATAATTCTTATTTCTCATGACATTTCTAACATTGTCCACAATTATCAACTTTCTAAGTCTTTCTGAGCAGGAGAAATCGCAAAACAGTCATTTCTTCATTGCCGTCCAAAAACAACGCTTTTTTACACTCCTGTCTCCCTTTCTCTTGGAAACAATGACTTACATCAATCCTTTTACATAATCCTTGTTTCTCCTGACATTTCTAACATTGCCCACAAATATCAACTTTATAAGTCTTTCTGAGCAGGAGAAATCGCAAAACATAGTCATTTCTTCATTGCAGTCCAAAAACAACGCTTTTTTACAGTCCAGTCTCCCTTTCTCCTGGAAACAATGACTTACATCAATCCTTTTACATAATTCTTGTTTCTCCTGACATTTCTAACATTGCCCACAAATATCAACTTTCTAAGTCTTTCTGAGCAGGAGAAATCGCAAAACATAGTCATTTCTTCATTGCCGTCCAAAAACACGCTTTTTTACACTCCGGTCTCCCTTTCTCTTGGAAACAATGACTTACATCAATTCTTTTACATAATTCTTGTTTCTCATGACATTTCTTACATTGCCCACAATTATCAACTTTCTAAGTCTTTCTGAGCAGGAGAAATCGCAAAACATAGTCATTTCTTCATTGCCGTCCAAAAACAACGCTTTTTTACACTCCGGTCTCCCTTTCTCTTGGAAACAATGACTTACATCAATTCTTTTACATAATTCTTGTTTCTCATGACATTTCTAACATTGCCCGCAATTATCAACTTTCTAAGTCTTTCTGAGCAAGAGAAATCGCAAAACAGTCATTTCTTCATTGCCGTCCAAAAACACGCTTTTTTACACTCCGGTCTCCCTTTCTCTTGGAAACAATGACTTACATCAATTCTTTTACATAATTCTTGTTTCTCATGACATTTCTTACATTGCCCACAATTATCAACTTTCTAAGTCTTTCTGAGCAGGAGAAATCGCAAAACATAGTCATTTCTTCATTGCCGTCCAAAAACAACGCTTTTTTACACTCCGGTCTCCCTTTCTCTTGGAAACAATGACTTACATCAATTCTTTTACATAATTCTTGTTTCTCATGACATTTCTAACATTGCCCGCAATTATCAACTTTCTAAGTCTTTCTGAGCAAGAGAAATCGCAAAACAGTCATTTCTTCATTGCCGTCAAAAAACAACGCTTTTTTACACTCCTGTCTCCCTTTCTCTTGGAAACAATGACTTACATCAATTCTTTTACATAATTCTTGTTTCTCATGACATTTCTTACATTGCCCACAATTATCAACTTTCTAAGTCTTTCTGAGCAGGAGAAATCGCAAAACATAGTCATTTCTTCATTGCCGTCCAAAAACAACGCTTTTTTACACTCCTGTCTCCCTTTCTCTTGGAAACAATGACTTACATCAATTCTTTTACATAATTCTTGTTTCTCATGACATTTCTAACATTGCCCACAATTATCAACTTTCTAAGTCTTTCTGAGCAAGAGAAATCGCAAAACATAGTCATTTCTTCATTGCCGTCCAAAAACAACGCTTTTTTACACTCCGATCTTTCTTTCTCTTGGAAACAATGACATACATCAATTCTTTTACATAATTCTTGTTTCTCATGACATTTCTAACATTGCCCACAATTATCAACTTTCTAAGTCTTTCTGAGCAGGAGAAATCGCAAAACATAGTCATTTCTTCATTGCCGTCCAAAAACAACGCTTTTTTACACTCCGGTCTCCCTTTCTCTTGGAAACAATGACTTACATCAATTCTTTTACATAATTCTTGTTTCTCATGACATTTCTAACATTGCCCACAATTATCAACTTTCTAAGTCTTTCTGAGCAAGAGAAATCGCAAAACAGTCATTTCTTCATTGCCGTCCAAAAACAACGCTTTTTTACACTCCGGTCTCCCTTTCTCTTGGAAACAATGACTTACATCAATTCTTTTACATAATTCTTGTTTCTCATGACATTTCTTACATTGCCCACAATTATCAACTTTCTAAGTCTTTCTGAGCAGGAGAAATCGCAAAACATAGTCATTTCTTCATTGCCGTCCAAAAACAACGCTTTTTTACACTCCGGTCTCCCTTTCTCTTGGAAACAATGACTTACATCAATTCTTTTACATAATTCTTGTTTCTCATGACATTTCTAACATTGCCCGCAATTATCAACTTTCTAAGTCTTTCTGAGCAAGAGAAATCGCAAAACAGTCATTTCTTCATTGCCGTCCAAAAACAACACTTTTTTACACTCCGGTCTCCCTTTCTCTTGGAAACAATGACTTACATCAATTCTTTTACATAATTCTTGTTTCTCATGACATTTCTAACATTGCCCACAATTATCAACTTTCTAAGTCTTTCTGAGCAAGAGAAATCGCAAAACAGTCATTTCTTCATTGCCGTCCAAAAACAACGCTTTTTTACACTCCGGTCTCCCTTTCTCTTGGAAACAATGACTTACATCAATTCTTTTACATAATTCTTGTTTCTCATGACATTTCCTACATTGCCCACAATTATCAACTTTCTAAGTCTTTCTGAGCAAGAGAAATCGCAAAACAGTCATTTCTTCATTGGCGTCCAAAAACAACGCTTTTTTACACTCCTGTCTCCCTTTCTCTTGGAAACAATGACTTACATCAATTCTTTTACATAATTCTTGTTTCTCATGACATTTCTAACATTGCCCACAATTATCAACTTTCTAAGTCTTTCTGAGCAGGAGAAATCGCAAAACATAGTCATTTCTTCATTGCCGTCCAAAAACAACGCTTTTTTACACTCCGGTCTCCCTTTCTCTTGGAAACAATGACTTACATCAATTCTTTTACATAATTCTTGTTTCTCATGACATTTCTAACATTGCCCACAATTATCAACTTTCTAAGTCTTTCTGAGCAGGAGAAATCGCAAAACATAGTCATTTCTTCATTGCCGTCCAAAAACAACGCTTTTTTACACTCCGGTCTCCCTTTCTCTTGGAAACAATGACTTACATCAATTCTTTTACATAATTCTTGTTTCTCATGACATTTCTAACATTGCCCACAATTATCAACTTTCTAAGTCTTTCTGAGCAGGAGAAATCGCAAAATATAGTCATTTCTTCATTGCAGTCCAAAAACAACGCTTTTTTACACTCCTGTCTCCCTTTCTCTTGGAAACAATGACTTACATCAATCTTTTTACATAATCCTTGTTTCTCCTGACATTTCTAACATTGCCCACAATTATCAACTTTCTAAGTCTTTTTGAGCAGGAGAAATCGCAGAACATAGTCATTTCTTCATTGCAGTCCAAAAACAACGCTTTTTTACACTCCAGTCTCCCTTTCTCTTGGAAACAATGACTTACATCAATCCTTTTACATAATTCTTATTTCTCATGACATTTCTAACATTGTCCACAATTATCAACTTTCTAAGTCTTTCTGAGCAGGAGAAATCGCAAAACAGTCATTTCTTCATTGCCGTCCAAAAACAACGCTTTTTTACACTCCTGTCTCCCTTTCTCTTGGAAACAATGACTTACATCAATCCTTTTACATAATCCTTGTTTCTCCTGACATTTCTAACATTGCCCACAAATATCAACTTTATAAGTCTTTCTGAGCAGGAGAAATCGCAAAACATAGTCATTTCTTCATTGCAGTCCAAAAACAACGCTTTTTTACAGTCCAGTCTCCCTTTCTCCTGGAAACAATGACTTACATCAATCCTTTTACATAATTCTTGTTTCTCCTGACATTTCTAACATTGCCCACAAATATCAACTTTCTAAGTCTTTCTGAGCAGGAGAAATCGCAAAACATAGTCATTTCTTCATTGCAGTCCAAAAACAACGCTTTTTTACACTCCAGTCTCCCTTTCTCCTGGAAACAATGACTTACATCAATCCTTTTACATAATTCTTGTTTCTCATGACATTTCTAACATTGCCCACAATTATCAACTTTTTAAGTCTTTCTGAGCAGGAGAAATCGCAAAACATAGTCATTTCTTCATTGCCGTCCAAAACAACGCTTTTTTACACTCCAGTCTCCCTTTCTCTTGGAAACAATGACTTACATCAATCATTTTACATAATTCTTGTTTCTCCTGACATTTCTAACATTGCCCACAAATATCAACTTTCTAAGTCTTTCTGAGCAGGAGAAATCGCAAAACATAGTCATTTCTTCATTGCAGTCCAAAAACAACGCTTTTTTACACTCCAGTCTCCCTTTCTCTTGGAAACAATGACTTGCATCAATCCTTTTACATAATTCTTATTTCTCATGACATTTCTAACATTGCCCACAATTATCAACTTTCTAAGTCTTTCTGAGCAGGAGAAATCGCAAAATATAGTCATTTCTTCATTGCAATCCAAAAACAACGCTTTTTTACACTCCTGTCTCCCTTTCTCTTGGAAACAATGACTTACATCAATCCGTTTACATAATCCTTGTTTCTCCTGACATTTCTAACATTGCCCACAATTATTAACTTTCTAAGTCTTTCTGAGCAGGAGAAATCGCAAAACATAGTCATTTCTTCATTGCAGTCCAAAAACAACGCTTTTTTACACTCCTGTCTCCCTTTCTCTTGGAAACAATGACTTACATCAATTCTTTTACATAATTCTTGTTTCTCATGACATTTCTAACATTGCCCACAATTATCAACTTTCTAAGTCTTTCTGAGCAAGAGAAATCGCAAAACAGTCATTTCTTCATTGCCGTCCAAAAACAACGCTTTTTTACACTCCGGTCTCCCTTTCTCTTGGAAACAATGACTTACATCAATTCTTTTACATAATTCTTGTTTCTCATGACATTTCTAACATTGCCCGCAATTATCAACTTTCTAAGTCTTTCTGAGCAAGAGAAATCGCAAAACAGTCATTTCTTCATTGCCGTCAAAAAACAACGCTTTTTTACACTCCTGTCTCCCTTTCTCTTGGAAACAATGACTTGCATCAATCCTTTTACATAATTCTTATTTCTCATGACATTTCTAACATTGCCCACAATTATCAACTTTCTAATTCTTTCTGAGCTAGAGAAATCGCAAAATATAGTCATTTCTTCATTGCCGTCCAAAAACAACGCTTTTTTACACTCCTGTCTCCCTTTCTCTTGGAAACAATGACTTACATCAATCCTTTTACATAATTCTTGTTTCTCCTGACATTTCTAACATTGCCCACAATTATCAACTTTCTAAGTCTTTCTGAGCAGGAGAAATCGCAAAATATAGTCATTTCTTCATTGCAATCCAAAAACAACGCTTTTTTACACTCCTGTCTCCCTTTCTCTTGGAAACAATGACTTACATCAATCCGTTTACATAATCCTTGTTTCTCCTGACATTTCTAACATTGCCCACAATTATTAACTTTCTAAGTCTTTCTGAGCAGGAGAAATCGCAAAACATAGTCATTTCTTCATTGCAGTCCAAAAACAACGCTTTTTTACACTCCTGTCTCCCTTTCTCTTGGAAACAATGACTTACATCAATTCTTTTACATAATTCTTGTTTCTCATGACATTTCTAACATTGCCCACAATTATCAACTTTCTAAGTCTTTCTGAGCAAGAGAAATCGCAAAACAGTCATTTCTTCATTGCCGTCCAAAAACACGCTTTTTTACACTCCGGTCTCCCTTTCTCTTGGAAACAATGACTTACATCAATTCTTTTACATAATTCTTGTTTCTCATGACATTTCTTACATTGCCCACAATTATCAACTTTCTAAGTCTTTCTGAGCAGGAGAAATCGCAAAACATAGTCATTTCTTCATTGCCGTCCAAAAACAACACTTTTTTACACTCCGGTCTCCCTTTCTCTTGGAAACAATGACTTACATCAATTCTTTTACATAATTCTTGTTTCTCATGACATTTCTAACATTGCCCGCAATTATCAACTTTCTAAGTCTTTCTGAGCAAGAGAAATCGCAAAACAGTCATTTCTTCATTGCCGTCAAAAAACAACGCTTTTTTACACTCCTGTCTCCCTTTCTCTTGGAAACAATGACTTACATCAATTCTTTTACATAATTCTTGTTTCTCATGACATTTCTTACATTGCCCACAATTATCAACTTTCTAAGTCTTTCTGAGCAGGAGAAATCGCAAAACATAGTCATTTCTTCATTGCCGTCCAAAAACAACGCTTTTTTACACTCCTGTCTCCCTTTCTCTTGGAAACAATGACTTACATCAATTCTTTTACATAATTCTTGTTTCTCATGACATTTCTAACATTGCCCACAATTATCAACTTTCTAAGTCTTTCTGAGCAAGAGAAATCGCAAAACAGTCATTTCTTCATTGCCGTCCAAAAACAACGCTTTTTTACACTCCGATCTCCCTTTCTCTTGGAAACAATGACATACATCAATTCTTTTACATAATTCTTGTTTCTCATGACATTTCTAACATTGCCCACAATTATCAACTTTCTAAGTCTTTCTGAGCAGGAGAAATCGCAAAACATAGTCATTTCTTCATTGCCGTCCAAAAACAACGCTTTTTTACACTCCGGTCTCCCTTTCTCTTGGAAACAATGACTTACATCAATTCTTTTACATAATTCTTGTTTCTCATGACATTTCTAACATTGCCCACAATTATCAACTTTCTAAGTCTTTCTGAGCAAGAGAAATCGCAAAACAGTCATTTCTTCATTGCCGTCCAAAAACAACGCTTTTTTACACTCCGGTCTCCCTTTCTCTTGGAAACAATGACTTACATCAATTCTTTTACATAATTCTTGTTTCTCATGACATTTCTTACATTGCCCACAATTATCAACTTTCTAAGTCTTTCTGAGCAGGAGAAATCGCAAAACATAGTCATTTCTTCATTGCCGTCCAAAAACAACGCTTTTTTACACTCCGCTCTCCCTTTCTCTTGGAAACAATGACTTACATCAATTCTTTTACATAATTCTTGTTTCTCATGACATTTCTAACATTGCCCGCAATTATCAACTTTCTAAGTCTTTCTGAGCAAGAGAAATCGCAAAACAGTCATTTCTTCATTGCCGTCAAAAAACAACGCTTTTTTACACTCCTGTCTCCCTTTCTCTTGGAAACAATGACTTACATCAATTCTTTTACATAATTCTTGTTTCTCATGACATTTCTTACATTGCCCACAATTATCAACTTTCTAAGTCTTTCTGAGCAGGAGAAATCGCAAAACATAGTCATTTCTTCATTGCCGTCCAAAAACAACGCTTTTTTACACTCCTGTCTCCCTTTCTCTTGGAAACAATGACTTACATCAATTCTTTTACATAATTCTTGTTTCTCATGACATTTCTAACATTGCCCACAATTATCAACTTTCTAAGTCTTTCTGAGCAAGAGAAATCGCAAAACAGTCATTTCTTCATTGCCGTCCAAAAACAACACTTTTTTACACTCCGGTCTCCCTTTCTCTTGGAAACAATGACTTACATCAATTCTTTTACATAATTCTTGTTTCTCATGACATTTCTAACATTGCCCACAATTATCAACTTTCTAAGTCTTTCTGAGCAAGAGAAATCGCAAAACAGTCATTTCTTCATTGCCGTCCAAAAACAACGCTTTTTTACACTCCGGTCTCCCTTTCTCTTGGAAACAATGACTTACATCAATTCTTTTACATAATTCTTGTTTCTCATGACATTTCCTACATTGCCCACAATTATCAACTTTCTAAGTCTTTCTGAGCAAGAGAAATCGCAAAACAGTCATTTCTTCATTGGCGTCCAAAAACAACGCTTTTTTACACTCCTGTCTCCCTTTCTCTTGGAAACAATGACTTACATCAATTCTTTTACATAATTCTTGTTTCTCATGACATTTCTAACATTGCCCACAATTATCAACTTTCTAAGTCTTTCTGAGCAGGAGAAATCGCAAAACATAGTCATTTCTTCATTGCCGTCCAAAAACAACGCTTTTTTACACTCCGGTCTCCCTTTCTCTTGGAAACAATGACTTACATCAATTCTTTTACATAATTCTTGTTTCTCATGACATTTCTAACATTGCCCACAATTATCAACTTTCTAAGTCTTTCTGAGCAGGAGAAATCGCAAAATATAGTCATTTCTTCATTGCAGTCCAAAAACAACGCTTTTTTACACTCCTGTCTCCCTTTCTCTTGGAAACAATGACTTACATCAATCTTTTTACATAATCCTTGTTTCTCCTGACATTTCTAACATTGCCCACAATTATCAACTTTCTAAGTCTTTTTGAGCAGGAGAAATCGCAGAACATAGTCATTTCTTCATTGCAGTCCAAAAACAACGCTTTTTTACACTCCAGTCTCCCTTTCTCTTGGAAACAATGACTTACATCAATCCTTTTACATAATTCTTATTTCTCATGACATTTCTAACATTGTCCACAATTATCAACTTTCTAAGTCTTTCTGAGCAGGAGAAATCGCAAAACAGTCATTTCTTCATTGCCGTCCAAAAACAACGCTTTTTTACACTCCTGTCTCCCTTTCTCTTGGAAACAATGACTTACATCAATCCTTTTACATAATCCTTGTTTCTCCTGACATTTCTAACATTGCCCACAAATATCAACTTTATAAGTCTTTCTGAGCAGGAGAAATCGCAAAACATAGTCATTTCTTCATTGCAGTCCAAAAACAACGCTTTTTTACAGTCCAGTCTCCCTTTCTCCTGGAAACAATGACTTACATCAATCCTTTTACATAATTCTTGTTTCTCCTGACATTTCTAACATTGCCCACAAATATCAACTTTCTAAGTCTTTCTGAGCAGGAGAAATCGCAAAACATAGTCATTTCTTCATTGCAGTCCAAAAACAACGCTTTTTTACACTCCTGTCTCCCTTTCTCTTGGAAACAATGACTTACATCAATTCTTTTACATAATTCTTGTTTCTCATGACATTTCTAACATTGCCCACAATTATCAACTTTCTAAGTCTTTCTGAGCAAGAGAAATCGCAAAACAGTCATTTCTTCATTGCCGTCCAAAAACAACGCTTTTTTACACTCCGGTCTCCCTTTCTCTTGGAAACAATGACTTACATCAATTCTTTTACATAATTCTTGTTTCTCATGACATTTCTAACATTGCCCACAATTATCAACTTTCTAAGTCTTTCTGAGCAAGAGAAATCGCAAAACAGTCATTTCTTCATTGCCGTCCAAAAACAACGCTTTTTTACACTCCTGTCTCCCTTTCTCTTGGAAACAATGACTTACATCAATTATTTTACATAATTCTTGTTTCTCATGACATTTCTAACATTGCCCACAATTATCAACTTTCTTAGTCTTTCTGAGCAAGAGAAATCGCAAAACAGTCATTTCTTCATTGGCGTCCAAAAACAACGCTTTTTTACACTCCTGTCTCCCTTTCTCTTGGAAACAATGACTTACATCAATTCTTTTACATAATTCTTGTTTCTCATGACATTTCTTACATTGCCCACAATTATCAACTTTCTAAGTCTTTCTGAGCAGGAGAAATCGCAAAACATAGTCATTTCTTCATTGCCGTCCAAAAACAACGCTTTTTTACACTCCTGTCTCCCTTTCTCTTGGAAACAATGACTTACATCAATTCTTTTACATAATTCTTGTTTCTCATGACATTTCTAACATTGCCCACAATTATCAACTTTCTAAGTCTTTCTGAGCAAGAGAAATCGCAAAACAGTCATTTCTTCATTGCCGTCCAAAAACAACGCTTTTTTACACTCCGATCTCCCTTTCTCTTGGAAACAATGACATACATCAATTCTTTTACATAATTCTTGTTTCTCATGACATTTCTAACATTGCCCACAATTATCAACTTTCTAAGTCTTTCTGAGCAGGAGAAATCGCAAAACATAGTCATTTCTTCATTGCCGTCCAAAAACAACGCTTTTTTACACTCCGGTCTCCCTTTCTCTTGGAAACAATGACTTACATCAATTCTTTTACATAATTCTTGTTTCTCATGACATTTCTAACATTGCCCACAATTATCAACTTTCTAAGTCTTTCTGAGCAAGAGAAATCGCAAAACAGTCATTTCTTCATTGCCGTCCAAAAACAACGCTTTTTTACACTCCGGTCTCCCTTTCTCTTGGAAACAATGACTTACATCAATTCTTTTACATAATTCTTGTTTCTCATGACATTTCTTACATTGCCCACAATTATCAACTTTCTAAGTCTTTCTGAGCAGGAGAAATCGCAAAACATAGTCATTTCTTCATTGCCGTCCAAAAACAACGCTTTTTTACACTCCGGTCTCCCTTTCTCTTGGAAACAATGACTTACATCAATTCTTTTACATAATTCTTGTTTCTCATGACATTTCTAACATTGCCCGCAATTATCAACTTTCTAAGTCTTTCTGAGCAAGAGAAATCGCAAAACAGTCATTTCTTCATTGCCGTCAAAAAACAACGCTTTTTTACACTCCTGTCTCCCTTTCTCTTGGAAACAATGACTTACATCAATTCTTTTACATAATTCTTGTTTCTCATGACATTTCTTACATTGCCCACAATTATCAACTTTCTAAGTCTTTCTGAGCAGGAGAAATCGCAAAACATAGTCATTTCTTCATTGCCGTCCAAAAACAACGCTTTTTTACACTCCTGTCTCCCTTTCTCTTGGAAACAATGACTTACATCAATTCTTTTACATAATTCTTGTTTCTCATGACATTTCTAACATTGCCCACAATTATCAACTTTCTAAGTCTTTCTGAGCAAGAGAAATCGCAAAACAGTCATTTCTTCATTGCCGTCCAAAAACAACACTTTTTTACACTCCGGTCTCCCTTTCTCTTGGAAACAATGACTTACATCAATTCTTTTACATAATTCTTGTTTCTCATGACATTTCTAACATTGCCCACAATTATCAACTTTCTAAGTCTTTCAGAGCAAGAGAAATCGCAAAACAGTCATTTCTTCATTGCCGTCCAAAAACAACGCTTTTTTACACTCCGGTCTCCCTTTCTCTTGGAAACAATGACTTACATCAATTCTTTTACATAATTCTTGTTTCTCATGACATTTCCTACATTGCCCACAATTATCAACTTTCTAAGTCTTTCTGAGCAAGAGAAATCGCAAAACAGTCATTTCTTCATTGGCGTCCAAAAACAACGCTTTTTTACACTCCTGTCTCCCTTTCTCTTGGAAACAATGACTTACATCAATTCTTTTACATAATTCTTGTTTCTCATGACATTTCTAACATTGCCCACAATTATCAACTTTCTAAGTCTTTCTGAGCAAGAGAAATCGCAAAACAGTCATTTCTTCATTGCCGTCCAAAAACAACGCTTTTTTACACTCCGATCTCCCTTTCTCTTGGAAACAATGACATACATCAATTCTTTTACATAATTCTTGTTTCTCATGACATTTCTAACATTGCCCACAATTATCAACTTTCTAAGTCTTTCTGAGCAGGAGAAATCGCAAAACATAGTCATTTCTTCATTGCCGTCCAAAAACAACGCTTTTTTACACTCCGGTCTCCCTTTCTCTTGGAAACAATGACTTACATCAATTCTTTTACATAATTCTTGTTTCTCATGACATTTCTAACATTGCCCACAATTATCAACTTTCTAAGTCTTTCTGAGCAAGAGAAATCGCAAAACAGTCATTTCTTCATTGCCGTCCAAAAACAACGCTTTTTTACACTCCGGTCTCCCTTTCTCTTGGAAACAATGACTTACATCAATTCTTTTACATAATTCTTGTTTCTCATGACATTTCTTACATTGCCCACAATTATCAACTTTCTAAGTCTTTCTGAGCAGGAGAAATCGCAAAACATAGTCATTTCTTCATTGCGTCCAAAAACAACGCTTTTTTACACTCCGGTCTCCCTTTCTCTTGGAAACAATGACTTACATCAATTCTTTTACATAATTCTTGTTTCTCATGACATTTCTAACATTGCCCGCAATTATCAACTTTCTAAGTCTTTCTGAGCAAGAGAAATCGCAAAACAGTCATTTCTTCATTGCCGTCAAAAAACAACGCTTTTTTACACTCCTGTCTCCCTTTCTCTTGGAAACAATGACTTACATCAATTCTTTTACATAATTCTTGTTTCTCATGACATTTCTTACATTGCCCACAATTATCAACTTTCTAAGTCTTTCTGAGCAGGAGAAATCGCAAAACATAGTCATTTCTTCATTGCCGTCCAAAAACAACGCTTTTTTACACTCCTGTCTCCCTTTCTCTTGGAAACAATGACTTACATCAATTCTTTTACATAATTCTTGTTTCTCATGACATTTCTAACATTGCCCACAATTATCAACTTTCTAAGTCTTTCTGAGCAAGAGAAATCGCAAAACAGTCATTTCTTCATTGCCGTCCAAAAACAACGCTTTTTTACACTCCGGTCTCCCTTTCTCTTGGAAACAATGACTTACATCAATTCTTTTACATAATTCTTGTTTCTCATGACATTTCTAACATTGCCCACAATTATCAACTTTCTAAGTCTTTCTGAGCAAGAGAAATCGCAAAACAGTCATTTCTTCATTGCCGTCCAAAAACAACGCTTTTTTACACTCCGGTCTCCCTTTCTCTTGGAAACAATGACTTAAATCAATTCTTTTACATAATTCTTGTTTCTCATGACATTTCTAACATTGCCCACAATTATCAACTTTCTAAGTCTTTCTGAGCAAGAGAAATCGCAAAACAGTCATTTTTTCATTGCCGTCCAAAAACAATGCTTTTTTACACCCCGGTCTCCCTTTCTCTTGGAAACAATGACTTACATCAATTCTTTTACATAATTCTTGTTTCTCATGACATTTCTAACATTGCCCACAATTATCAACTTTCTAAGTCTTTCTGAGCAGGAGAAATCGCAAAACATAGTTATTTCTTCATTGCCGTCCAAAAACAACCCTTTTTTACACTCCTGTCTCCCTTTCTCTTGGAAACAATGACTTACATCAATTATTTTACATAATTCTTGTTTCTCATGACATTTCTAACATTGCCCACAATTATCAACTTTCTAAGTCTTTCTGAGCAAGAGAAATCGCAAAACAGTCATTTCTTCATTGGCGTCCAAAAACAACGCTTTTTTACACTCCTGTCTCCCTTTCTCTTGGAAACAATGACTTACATCAATTCTTTTACATAATTCTTGTTTCTCATGACATTTCTTACATTGCCCACAATTATCAACTTTCTAAGTCTTTCTGAGCAGGAGAAATCGCAAAACATAGTCATTTCTTCATTGCCGTCCAAAAACAACGCTTTTTTACACTCCTGTCTCCCTTTCTCTTGGAAACAATGACTTACATCAATTCTTTTACATAATTCTTGTTTCTCATGACATTTCTAACATTGCCCACAATTATCAACTTTCTAAGTCTTTCTGAGCAAGAGAAATCGCAAAACAGTCATTTCTTCATTGCCGTCCAAAAACAACGCTTTTTTACACTCCGATCTCCCTTTCTCTTGGAAACAATGACATACATCAATTCTTTTACATAATTCTTGTTTCTCATGACATTTCTAACATTGCCCACAATTATCAACTTTCTAAGTCTTTCTGAGCAGGAGAAATCGCAAAACATAGTCATTTCTTCATTGCCGTCCAAAAACAACGCTTTTTTACACTCCGGTCTCCCTTTCTCTTGGAAACAATGACTTACATCAATTCTTTTACATAATTCTTGTTTCTCATGACATTTCTAACATTGCCCACAATTATCAACTTTCTAAGTCTTTCTGAGCAAGAGAAATCGCAAAACAGTCATTTCTTCATTGCCGTCCAAAAACAACGCTTTTTTACACTCCGGTCTCCCTTTCTCTTGGAAACAATGACTTACATCAATTCTTTTACATAATTCTTGTTTCTCATGACATTTCTTACATTGCCCACAATTATCAACTTTCTAAGTCTTTCTGAGCAGGAGAAATCGCAAAACATAGTCATTTCTTCATTGCGTCCAAAAACAACGCTTTTTTACACTCCGGTCTCCCTTTCTCTTGGAAACAATGACTTACATCAATTCTTTTACATAATTCTTGTTTCTCATGACATTTCTAACATTGCCCGCAATTATCAACTTTCTAAGTCTTTCTGAGCAAGAGAAATCGCAAAACAGTCATTTCTTCATTGGCGTCCAAAAACAACGCTTTTTTACACTCCTGTCTCCCTTTCTCTTGGAAACAATGACTTACATCAATTCTTTTACATAATTCTTGTTTCTCATGACATTTCTTACATTGCCCACAATTATCAACTTTCTAAGTCTTTCTGAGCAGGAGAAATCGCAAAACATAGTCATTTCTTCATTGCCGTCCAAAAACAACGCTTTTTTACACTCCTGTCTCCCTTTCTCTTGGAAACAATGACTTACATCAATTCTTTTACATAATTCTTGTTTCTCATGACATTTCTAACATTGCCCACAATTATCAACTTTCTAAGTCTTTCTGAGCAAGAGAAATCGCAAAACAGTCATTTCTTCATTGCCGTCCAAAAACAACGCTTTTTTACACTCCGATCTCCCTTTCTCTTGGAAACAATGACATACATCAATTCTTTTACATAATTCTTGTTTCTCATGACATTTCTAACATTGCCCACAATTATCAACTTTCTAAGTCTTTCTGAGCAGGAGAAATCGCAAAACATAGTCATTTCTTCATTGCCGTCCAAAAACAACGCTTTTTTACACTCCGGTCTCCCTTTCTCTTGGAAACAATGACTTACATCAATTCTTTTACATAATTCTTGTTTCTCATGACATTTCTAACATTGCCCACAATTATCAACTTTCTAAGTCTTTCTGAGCAAGAGAAATCGCAAAACAGTCATTTCTTCATTGCCGTCCAAAAACAACGCTTTTTTACACTCCGGTCTCCCTTTCTCTTGGAAA
>NW_027446749.1:0-45999 GCF_038048845.1 Mixophyes fleayi | reverse complement strand
TGTAAACAATGATTTACATCAATCCTTTTACATAATTCTTGTTTCTCATGACATTTCTAACATTACCCACAATTATCAACTTTCTAAGTCTTTCTGAGCACGAGAAATCGCGAAATATAGTCATTTCTTCATTGCCGTCCAAAAACAACGCTTTTTTGCATTTCTGTCTCACTTTCTCTTGTAAACAATGATTTACATCAATCCTTTTACATAATTCTTGTTTCTCATGACATTTCTAACATTGCCCACAATTATCAACTTTCTAAGTCTTTCTGAGCAGGAGAAATCGCAAAACATAGTCATTTCTTCATTGCCGTCCAAAAACAACGCTTTTTTGCATTCCTGTCTCACTTTCTCTTAGAAACAATGATTTACATCAATCCTTTTACATAATTCTTGTTTCTCATGACATTTCTAATATTGCCCACAATTATCAACTTTCTAAGTCTTTCTGAGCAGGAGAAATCGCAAAATATAGTCATTTCTTCATTGCCGTCCAAAAACAACGCTTTTTTGCATTCCTGTCTCACTTTCTCTTAGAAACAATGATTTACATCAATCCTTTTACATAATTCTTGTTACTCATGACATTTCTAACATTGCCCACAATTATCAACTTTCTAAGTCTTTCTGAGCAGGAGAAATCGCAAAACATAGTCATTTCTTCATTGCCGTCCAAAAACAACGCTTTTTTGCATTCCTGTCTCACTTTCTCTTAGAAACAATGATTTACATCAATCCTTTTACATAATTCTTGTTTCTCATGACATTTCTAACATTGCCCACAATTATCAACTTTCTAAGTCTTTCTGAGCAGGAGAAATCGCAAAACATAGTCATTTCTTCATTGCCGTCCAAAAACAACGCTTTTTTGCATTCCTGTCTCACTTTCTCTTAGAAACAATGATTTACATCAATCCTTTTACATAATTCTTGTTTCTCATGACATTTCTAACATTGCCTACAATTATCAACTTTCTAAGTCTTTCTGAGCACGAGAAATCGCGAAATATAGTCATTTCTTCATTGCCGTCCAAAAACAACGCTTTTTTGCATTTCTGTCTCACTTTCTCTTGTAAACAATGATTTACATCAATCCTTTTACATAATTCTTGTTTCTCATGACATTTCTAACATTGCCCACAATTATCAACTTTCTAAGTCTTTCTGAGCACGAGAAATTGCAAAACATAGTCATTTCTTCATTGCCGTCCAAAAACAACGCTTTTTTGCATTCCTGTCTCACTTTCTCTTAGAAACAATGATTTACATCAATCCTTTTACATAATTCTTGTTTCTCATGACATTTCTAATATTGCCCACAATTATCAACTTTCTAAGTCTTTCTGAGCAGGAGAAATCGCAAAACATAGTCATTTCTTCATTGCCGTCCAAAACAACGCTTTTTTGCATTCCTGTCTCACTTTCTCTTAGATAAATGATTTACAGCAATCCTTTTACATAATTCTTGTTTCTCATGACATTTCTAACATTGCCCACAATTATCAACTTTCTAAGTCTTTCTGAGCAGGAGAAATCGCAAAACATAGTCATTTCTTCATTGCCGTCCAAAAACAACGCTTTTTTGCATTCCTGTCTCACTTTCTCTTAGAAACAATGATTTACATCAATCCTTTTACATAATTCTTGTTTCTCATGACATTTCTAACATTACCCACAATTATCAACTTTCTAAGTCTTTCTGAGCACGAGAAATTGCAAAACATAGTCATTTCTTCATTGCCGTCCAAAAACAACGCTTTTTTGCATTCCTGTCTCACTTTCTCTTAGAAACAATGATTTACATCAATCCTTTTACATAATTCTTGTTTCTCATGACATTTCTAATATTGCCCACAATTATCAACTTTCTAAGTCTTTCTGAGTGGGAGAAATCGCAAAACATAGTCATTTCTTCATTGCCGTCCAAAAACAACGCTTTTTTGCATTCCTGTCTCACTTTCTCTTAGAAACAATGATTTACATCAATCCTTTTACATAATTCTTGTTTCTCATGACATTTCTTACATTGCCCACAATTATCAACTTTCTAAGTCTTTCTGAGCAGGAGAAATCGCAAAACATAGTAATTTCTTCATTGCCGTCCAAAAACAACGCTTTTTTGCATTCCTGTCTCACTTTCTCTTAGAAACAATGATTTACATCAATCCTTTTACATAATTCTTGTTTCTCATGACATTTCTAACATTGCCCACAATTATCAACTTTCTAAGTCTTTCTGAGCACGAGAAATCGCGAAATATAGTCATTTCTTCATTGCCGTCCAAAAACAACGCTTTTTGGCATTTCTGTCTCACTTTCTCTTGTAAACAATGATTTACATCAATCCTTTTACATAATTCTTGTTTCTCATGACATTTCTAACATTGCCCACAATTATCAACTTTCTAAGTCTTTCTGAGCAGGAGAAATCGCAAAACATAGTCATTTCTTCATTGCCGTCCAAAAACAACGCTTTTTTGCATTCCTGTCTCACTTTCTCTTAGAAACAATGATTTACATCAATCCTTTTACATAATTCTTGTTTCTCATGACATTTCTAATATTGCCCACAATTATCAACTTTCTAAGTCTTTCTGAGCAGGAGAAATCGCAAAATATAGTCATTTCTTCATTGCCGTCCAAAAACAACGCTTTTTTGCATTCCTGTCTCACTTTCTCTTAGAAACAATGATTTACATCAATCCTTTTACATAATTCTTGTTACTCATGACATTTCTAACATTGCCCACAATTATCAACTTTCTAAGTCTTTCTGAGCAGGAGAAATCGCAAAACATAGTAATTTCTTCATTGCCGTCCAAAAACAACGCTTTTTTGCATTCCTGTCTCACTTTCTCTTAGAAACAATGATTTACATCAATCCTTTTACATAATTCTTGTTTCTCATGACATTTCTAACATTGCCCACAATTATCAACTTTCTAAGTCTTTCTGAGCACGAGAAATCGCGAAATATAGTCATTTCTTCATTGCCGTCCAAAAACAACGCTTTTTTGCATTTCTGTCTCACTTTCTCTTGTAAACAATGATTTACATCAATCCTTTTACATAATTCTTGTTTCTCATGACATTTCTAACATTGCCCACAATTATCAACTTTCTAAGTCTTTCTGAGCAGGAGAAATCGCAAAACATAGTCATTTCTTCATTGCCGTCCAAAAACAACGCTTTTTTGCATTCCTGTCTCACTTTCTCTTAGAAACAATGATTTACATCAATCCTTTTACATAATTCTTGTTTCTCATGACATTTCTAATATTGCCCACAATTATCAACTTTCTAAGTCTTTCTGAGCAGGAGAAATCGCAAAATATAGTCATTTCTTCATTGCCGTCCAAAAACAACGCTTTTTTGCATTCCTGTCTCACTTTCTCTTAGAAACAATGATTTACATCAATCCTTTTACATAATTCTTGTTACTCATGACATTTCTAACATTGCCCACAATTATCAACTTTCTAAGTCTTTCTGAGCAGGAGAAATCGCAAAACATAGTCATTTCTTCATTGCCGTCCAAAAACAACGCTTTTTTGCATTCCTGTCTCACTTTCTCTTAGAAACAATGATTTACATCAATCCTTTTACATAATTCTTGTTTCTCATGACATTTCTAACATTGCCCACAATTATCAACTTTCTAAGTCTTTCTGAGCACGAGAAATCGCGAAATATAGTCATTTCTTCATTGCCGTCCAAAAACAACGCTTTTTTGCATTTCTGTCTCACTTTCTCTTGTAAACAATGATTTACATCAATCCTTTTACATAATTCTTGTTTCTCATGACATTTCTAACATTGCCCACAATTATCAACTTTCTAAGTCTTTCTGAGCAGGAGAAATCGCAAAACATAGTCATTTCTTCATTGCCGTCCAAAAACAACGCTTTTTTGCATTCCTGTCTCACTTTCTCTTAGAAACAATGATTTACATCAATCCTTTTACATAATTCTTGTTTCTCATGACATTTCTAACATTACCCACAATTATCAACTTTCTAAGTCTTTCTGAGCACGAGAAATTGCAAAACATAGTCATTTCTTCATTGCCGTCCAAAAACAACGCTTTTTTGCATTCCTGTCTCACTTTCTCTTAGAAACAATGATTTACATCAATCCTTTTACATAATTCTTGTTTCTCATGACATTTCTAATATTGCCCACAATTATCAACTTTCTAAGTCTTTCTGAGCGGGAGAAATCGCAAAACATAGTCATTTCTTCATTGCCGTCCAAAAACAACGCTTTTTTGCATTCCTGTCTCACTTTCTCTTAGAAACAATGATTTACATCAATCCTTTTACATAATTCTTGTTTCTCATGACATTTCTAACATTGCCCACAATTATCAACTTTCTAAGTCTTTCTGAGCAGGAGAAATCGCAAAACATAGTAATTTCTTCATTGCCGTCCAAAAACAACGCTTTTTTGCATTCCTGTCTCACTTTCTCTTAGAAACAATGATTTACATCAATCCTTTTACATAATTCTTGTTTCTCATGACATTTCTAACATTGCCCACAATTATCAACTTTCTAAGTCTTTCTGAGCAGGAGAAATCGCGAAATATAGTCATTTCTTCATTGCCGTCCAAAAACAACGCTTTTTGGCATTTCTGTCTCACTTTCTCTTGTAAACAATGATTTACATCAATCCTTTTACATAATTCTTGTTTCTCATGACATTTCTAACATTGCCCACAATTATCAACTTTCTAAGTCTTTCTGAGCAGGAGAAATCGCAAAACATAGTCATTTCTTCATTGCCGTCCAAAAACAACGCTTTTTTGCATTCCTGTCTCACTTTCTCTTAGAAACAATGATTTACATCAATCCTTTTACATAATTCTTGTTTCTCATGACATTTCTAATATTGCCCACAATTATCAACTTTCTAAGTCTTTCTGAGCAGGAGAAATCGCAAAATATAGTCATTTCTTCATTGCCGTCCAAAAACAACGCTTTTTTGCATTCCTGTCTCACTTTCTCTTAGAAACAATGATTTACATCAATCCTTTTACATAATTCTTGTTACTCATGACATTTCTAACATTGCCCACAATTATCAACTTTCTAAGTCTTTCTGAGCAGGAGAAATCGCAAAACATAGTCATTTCTTCATTGCCGTCCAAAAACAACGCTTTTTTGCATTCCTGTCTCACTTTCTCTTAGAAACAATGATTTACATCCATCCTTTTACATAATTCTTGTTTCTCATGACATTTCTAACATTGCCCACAATTATCAACTTTCTAAGTCTTTCTGAGCACGAGAAATCGCGAAATATAGTCATTTCTTCATTGCCGTCCAAAAACAACGCTTTTTTGCATTTCTGTCTCACTTTCTCTTGTAAACAATGATTTACATCAATCCTTTTACATAATTCTTGTTTCTCATGACATTTCTAACATTGCCCACAATTATCAACTTTCTAAGTCTTTCTGAGCAGGAGAAATCGCAAAACATAGTCATTTCTTCATTGCCGTCCAAAAACAACGCTTTTTTGCATTCCTGTCTCACTTTCTCTTAGAAACAATGATTTACATCAATCCTTTTACATAATTCTTGTTTCTCATGACATTTCTAATATTGCCCACAATTATCAACTTTCTAAGTCTTTCTGAGCAGGAGAAATCGCAAAATATAGTCATTTCTTCATTGCCGTCCAAAAACAACGCTTTTTTGCATTCCTGTCTCACTTTCTCTTAGAAACAATGATTTACATCAATCCTTTTACATAATTCTTGTTACTCATGACATTTCTAACATTGCCCACAATTATCAACTTTCTAAGTCTTTCTGAGCAGGAGAAATCGCAAAACATAGTCATTTCTTCATTGCCGTACAAAAACAACGCTTTTTTGCATTCCTGTCTCACTTTCTCTTAGAAACAATGATTTACATCAATCCTTTTACATAATTCTTGTTTCTCATGACATTTCTAACATTGCCCACAATTATCAACTTTCTAAGTCTTTCTGAGCACGAGAAATCGCGAAATATAGTCATTTCTTCATTGCCGTCCAAAAACAACGCTTTTTTGCATTTCTGTCTCACTTTCTCTTGTAAACAATGATTTACATCAATCCTTTTACATAATTCTTGTTTCTCATGACATTTCTAACATTGCCCACAATTATCAACTTTCTAAGTCTTTCTGAGCACGAGAAATTGCAAAACATAGTCATTTCTTCATTGCCGTCCAAAAACAACGCTTTTTTGCATTCCTGTCTCACTTTCTCTTAGAAACAATGATTTACATCAATCCTTTTACATAATTCTTGTTTCTCATGACATTTCTAATATTGCCCACAATTATCAACTTTCTAAGTCTTTCTGAGCAGGAGAAATCGCAAAACATAGTCATTTCTTCATTGCCGTCCAAAAACAACGCTTTTTTGCATTCCTGTCTCACTTTCTCTTAGAAACAATGATTTACATCAATCCTTTTACATAATTCTTGTTACTCATGACATTTCTAACATTGCCCACAATTATCAACTTTCTAAGTCTTTCTGAGCAGGAGAAATCGCAAAACATAGTCATTTCTTCATTGCCGTCCAAAAACAACGCTTTTTTGCATTCCTGTCTCACTTTCTCTTAGAAACAATGATTTACATCAATCCTTTTACATAATTCTTGTTTCTCATGACATTTCTAATATTGCCCACAATTATCAACTTTCTAAGTCTTTCTGAGCAGGAGAAATCGCAAAACATAGTCATTTCTTCATTGCCGTCCAAAAACAACGCTTTTTTGCATTCCTGTCTCACTTTCTCTTAGAAACAATGATTTACATCAATCCTTTTACATAATTCTTGTTTCTCATGACATTTCTAACATTGCCCACAATTATCAACTTTCTAAGTCTTTCTGAGCAGGAGAAATCGCAAAACATAGTCATTTCTTCATTGCCGTCCAAAAACAACGCTTTTTTGCATTCCTGTCTCACTTTCTCTTAGAAACAATGATTTACATCAATCCTTTTACATAATTCTTGTTTCTCATGACATTTCTAATATTGCCCACAATTATCAACTTTCTAAGTCTTTCTGAGCACGAGAAATCGCGAAATATAGTCATTTCTTCATTGCCGTCCAAAAACAACGCTTTTTTGCATTTCTGTCTCACTTTTTCTTGTAAACAATGATTTACATCAATCCTTTTACATAATTCTTGTTTCTCATGACATTTCTAACATTACCCACAATTATCAACTTTCTAAGTCTTTCTGAGCAGGAGAAATCGCGAAACATAGTCATTTCTTCATTGCCGTCCAAAAACAACGCTTTTTTGCATTCCTGTCTCACTTTCTCTTAGAAACAATGATTTACATCAATCCTTTTACATAATTCTTGTTTCTCATGACATTTCTAATATTGCCCACAATTATCAACTTTCTAAGTCTTTCTGAGCAGGAGAAATCGCAAAATATTGTCATTTCTTCATTGCCGTCCAAAAACAACGCTTTTTTGCATTCCTGTCTCACTTTCTCTTAGAAACAATGATTTACATCAATCCTTTTACATAATTCTTGTTACTCATGACATTTCTAACATTGCCCACAATTATCAACTTTCTAAGTCTTTCTGAGCAGGAGAAATCGCAAAACATAGTCATTTCTTCATTGCCGTCCAAAAACAACGCTTTTTTGCATTCCTGTCTCACTTTCTCTTAGAAACAATGATTTACATCAATCCTTTTACATAATTCTTGTTTCTCATGACATTTCTAACATTGCCCACAATTATCAACTTTCTAAGTCTTTCTGAGCACGAGAAATCGCGAAATATAGTCATTTCTTCATTGCCGTCCAAAAACAACGCTTTTTTGCATTTCTGTCTCACTTTCTCTTGTAAACAATGATTTACATCAATCCTTTTACATAATTCTTGTTTCTCATGACATTTCTAACATTGCCCACAATTATCAACTTTCTAAGTCTTTCTGAGCACGAGAAATTGCAAAACATAGTCATTTCTTCATTGCCGTCCAAAAACAACGCTTTTTTGCATTCCTGTCTCACTTTCTCTTAGAAACAATGATTTACATCAATCCTTTTACATAATTCTTGTTTCTCATGACATTTCTAATATTGCCCACAATTATCAACTTTCTAAGTCTTTCTGAGCAGGAGAAATCGCAAAACATAGTCATTTCTTCATTGCCGTCCAAAAACAACGCTTTTTTGCATTCCTGTCTCACTTTCTCTTAGATAAATGATTTACAGCAATCCTTTTACATAATTCTTGTTTCTCATGACATTTCTAACATTGCCCACAATTATCAACTTTCTAAGTCTTTCTGAGCAGGAGAAATCGCAAAACATAGTCATTTCTTCATTGCCGTCCAAAAACAACGCTTTTTTGCATTCCTGTCTCACTTTCTCTTAGAAACAATGATTTACATCAATCCTTTTACATAATTCTTGTTTCTCATGACATTTCTAATATTGCCCACAATTATCAACTTTCTAAGTCTTTCTGAGCGGGAGAAATCGCAAAACATAGTCATTTCTTCATTGCCGTCCAAAAACAACGCTTTTTTGCATTCCTGTCTCACTTTCTCTTAGAAACAATGATTTACATCAATCCTTTTACATAATTCTTGTTTCTCATGACATTTCTAACATTGCCCACAATTATCAACTTTCTAAGTCTTTCTGAGCAGGAGAAATCGCAAAACATAGTAATTTCTTCATTGCCGTCCAAAAACAACGCTTTTTTGCATTCCTGTCTCACTTTCTCTTAGAAACAATGATTTACATCAATCCTTTTACATAATTCTTGTTTCTCATGACATTTCTAACATTGCCCACAATTATCAACTTTCTAAGTCTTTCTGAGCACGAGAAATCGCGAAATATAGTCATTTCTTCATTGCCGTCCAAAAACAACGCTTTTTGGCATTTCTGTCTCACTTTCTCTTGTAAACAATGATTTACATCAATCCTTTTACATAATTCTTGTTTCTCATGACATTTCTAACATTGCCCACAATTATCAACTTTCTAAGTCTTTCTGAGCAGGAGAAATCGCAAAACATAGTCATTTCTTCATTGCCGTCCAAAAACAACGCTTTTTTGCATTCCTGTCTCACTTTCTCTTAGAAACAATGATTTACATCAATCCTTTTACATAATTCTTGTTTCTCATGACATTTCTAATATTGCCCACAATTATCAACTTTCTAAGTCTTTCTGAGCAGGAGAAATCGCAAAATATAGTAATTTCTTCATTGCCGTCCAAAAACAACGCTTTTTTGCATTCCTGTCTCACTTTCTCTTAGAAACAATGATTTACATCAATCCTTTTACATAATTCTTGTTACTCATGACATTTCTAACATTGCCCACAATTATCAACTTTCTAAGTCTTTCTGAGCAGGAGAAATCGCAAAACATAGTCATTTCTTCATTGCCGTCCAAAAACAACGCTTTTTTGCATTCCTGTCTCACTTTCTCTTAGAAACAATGATTTACATCAATCCTTTTACATAATTCTTGTTTCTCATGACATTTCTAACATTGCCCACAATTATCAACTTTCTAAGTCTTTCTGAGCACGAGAAATCGCGAAATATAGTCATTTCTTCATTGCCGTCCAAAAACAACGCTTTTTTGCATTTCTGTCTCACTTTCTCTTGTAAACAATGATTTACATCAATCCTTTTACATAATTCTTGTTTCTCATGACATTTCTAACATTGCCCACAATTATCAACTTTCTAAGTCTTTCTGAGCAGGAGAAATCGCAAAACATAGTCATTTCTTCATTGCCGTCCAAAAACAACGCTTTTTTGCATTCCTGTCTCACTTTCTCTTAGAAACAATGATTTACATCAATCCTTTTACATAATTCTTGTTTCTCATGACATTTCTAATATTGCCCACAATTATCAACTTTCTAAGTCTTTCTGAGCAGGAGAAATCGCAAAACATAGTCATTTCTTCATTGCCGTCCAAAAACAACGCTTTTTTGCATTCCTGTCTCACTTTCTCTTAGAAACAATGATTTACATCAATCCTTTTACATAATTCTTGTTTCTCATGACATTTCTAACATTGCCCACAATTATCAACTTTCTAAGTCTTTCTGAGCAGGAGAAATCGCAAAACATAGTCATTTCTTCATTGCCGTCCAAAAACAACGCTTTTTTGCATTCCTGTCTCACTTTCTCTTAGAAACAATGATTTACATCAATCCTTTTACATAATTCTTGTTTCTCATGACATTTCTAATATTGCCCACAATTATCAACTTTCTAAGTCTTTCTGAGCACGAGAAATCGCGAAATATAGTCATTTCTTCATTGCCGTCCAAAAACAACGCTTTTTTGCATTTCTGTCTCACTTTTTCTTGTAAACAATGATTTACATCAATCCTTTTACATAATTCTTGTTTCTCATGACATTTCTAACATTACCCACAATTATCAACTTTCTAAGTCTTTCTGAGCACGAGAAATCGCGAAATATAGTCATTTCTTCATTGCCGTCCAAAAACAACGCTTTTTTGCATTTCTGTCTCACTTTCTCTTGTAAACAATGATTTACATCAATCCTTTTACATAATTCTTGTTTCTCATGACATTTCTAACATTGCCCACAATTATCAACTTTCTAAGTCTTTCTGAGCAGGAGAAATCGCAAAACATAGTCATTTCTTCATTGCCGTCCAAAAACAACGCTTTTTTGCATTCCTGTCTCACTTTCTCTTAGAAACAATGATTTACATCAATCCTTTTACATAATTCTTGTTTCTCATGACATTTCTAATATTGCCCACAATTATCAACTTTCTAAGTCTTTCTGAGCAGGAGAAATCGCAAAACATAGTCATTTCTTCATTGCCGTCCAAAAACAACGCTTTTTTGCATTCCTGTCTCACTTTCTCTTAGAAACAATGATTTACATCAATCCTTTTACATAATTCTTGTTTCTCATGACATTTCTAACATTGCCCACAATTATCAACTTTCTAAGTCTTTCTGAGCACGAGAAATCGCGAAATATAGTCATTTCTTCATTGCCGTCCAAAAACAACGCTTTTTTGCATTTCTGTCTCACTTTCTCTTGTAAACAATGATTTACATCAATCCTTTTACATAATTCTTGTTTCTCATGACATTTCTAACATTGCCCACAATTATCAACTTTCTAAGTCTTTCTGAGCACGAGAAATTGCAAAACATAGTCATTTCTTCATTGCCGTCCAAAAACAACGCTTTTTTACATTCCTGTCTCACTTTCTCTTAGAAACAATGATTTACATCAATCCTTTTACATATTTCTTGTTTCTCATGACATTTCTAATATTGCCCACAATTATCAACTTTCTAAGTCTTTCTGAGCAGGAGAAATCGCAAAACATAGTCATTTCTTCATTGCCGTCCAAAAACAACGCTTTTTTGCATTCCTGTCTCACTTTCTCTTAGATAAATGATTTACAGCAATCCTTTTACATAATTCTTGTTTCTCATGACATTTCTAACATTGCCCACAATTATCAACTTTCTAAGTCTTTCTGAGCAGGAGAAATCGCAAAACATAGTCATTTCTTCATTGCCGTCCAAAAACAACGCTTTTTTGCATTCCTGTCTCACTTTCTCTTAGAAACAATGATTTACATCAATCCTTTTACATAATTCTTGTTTCTCATGACATTTCTAATATTGCCCACAATTATCAACTTTCTAAGTCTTTCTGAGCGGGAGAAATCGCAAAACATAGTAATTTCTTCATTGCCGTCCAAAAACAACGCTTTTTTGCATTCCTGTCTCACTTTCTCTTAGAAACAATGATTTACATCAATCCTTTTACATAATTCTTGTTTCTCATGACATTTCTAACATTGCCCACAATTATCAACTTTCTAAGTCTTTCTGAGCAGGAGAAATCGCAAAACATAGTCATTTCTTCATTGCCGTCCAAAAACAACGCTTTTTTGCATTCCTGTCTCACTTTCTCTTAGAAACAATGATTTACATCAATCCTTTTACATAATTCTTGTTTCTCATGACATTTCTAATATTGCCCACAATTATCAACTTTCTAAGTCTTTCTGAGCAGGAGAAATCGCAAAATATAGTAATTTCTTCATTGCCGTCCAAAAACAACGCTTTTTTGCATTCCTGTCTCACTTTCTCTTAGAAACAATGATTTACATCAATCCTTTTACATAATTCTTGTTACTCATGACATTTCTAACATTGCCCACAATTATCAACTTTCTAAGTCTTTCTGAGCAGGAGAAATCGCAAAACATAGTCATTTCTTCATTGCCGTCCAAAAACAACGCTTTTTTGCATTCCTGTCTCACTTTCTCTTAGAAACAATGATTTACATCAATCCTTTTACATAATTCTTGTTTCTCATGACATTTCTAATATTGCCCACAATTATCAACTTTCTAAGTCTTTCTGAGCAGGAGAAATCGCAAAATATAGTAATTTCTTCATTGCCGTCCAAAAACAACGCTTTTTTGCATTCCTGTCTCACTTTCTCTTAGAAACAATGATTTACATCAATCCTTTTACATAATTCTTGTTACTCATGACATTTCTAACATTGCCCACAATTATCAACTTTCTAAGTCTTTCTGAGCAGGAGAAATCGCAAAACATAGTCATTTCTTCATTGCCGTCCAAAAACAACGCTTTTTTGCATTCCTGTCTCACTTTCTCTTAGAAACAATGATTTACATCAATCCTTTTACATAATTCTTGTTTCTCATGACATTTCTAACATTGCCCACAATTATCAACTTTCTAAGTCTTTCTGAGCACGAGAAATCGCGAAATATAGTCATTTCTTCATTGCCGTCCAAAAACAACGCTTTTTTGCATTTCTGTCTCACTTTCTCTTGTAAACAATGATTTACATCAATCCTTTTACATAATTCTTGTTTCTCATGACATTTCTAACATTGCCCACAATTATCAACTTTCTAAGTCTTTCTGAGCAGGAGAAATCGCAAAACATAGTCATTTCTTCATTGCCGTCCAAAAACAACGCTTTTTTGCATTCCTGTCTCACTTTCTCTTAGAAACAATGATTTACATCAATCCTTTTACATAATTCTTGTTTCTCATGACATTTCTAATATTGCCCACAATTATCAACTTTCTAAGTCTTTCTGAGCAGGAGAAATCGCAAAACATAGTCATTTCTTCATTGCCGTCCAAAAACAACGCTTTTTTGCATTCCTGTCTCACTTTCTCTTAGAAACAATGATTTACATCAATCCTTTTACATAATTCTTGTTTCTCATGACATTTCTAACATTGCCCACAATTATCAACTTTCTAAGTCTTTCTGAGCAGGAGAAATCGCAAAACATAGTCATTTCTTCATTGCCGTCCAAAAACAACGCTTTTTTGCATTCCTGTCTCACTTTCTCTTAGAAACAATGATTTACATCAATCCTTTTACATAATTCTTGTTTCTCATGACATTTCTAATATTGCCCACAATTATCAACTTTCTAAGTCTTTCTGAGCACGAGAAATCGCGAAATATAGTCATTTCTTCATTGCCGTCCAAAAACAACGCTTTTTTGCATTTCTGTCTCACTTTTTCTTGTAAACAATGATTTACATCAATCCTTTTACATAATTCTTGTTTCTCATGACATTTCTAACATTACCCACAATTATCAACTTTCTAAGTCTTTCTGAGCACGAGAAATCGCGAAATATAGTCATTTCTTCATTGCCGTCCAAAAACAACGCTTTTTTGCATTTCTGTCTCACTTTCTCTTGTAAACAATGATTTACATCAATCCTTTTACATAATTCTTGTTTCTCATGACATTTCTAACATTGCCCACAATTATCAACTTTCTAAGTCTTTCTGAGCAGGAGAAATCGCAAAACATAGTCATTTCTTCATTGCCGTCCAAAAACAACGCTTTTTTGCATTCCTGTCTCACTTTCTCTTAGAAACAATGATTTACATCAATCCTTTTACATAATTCTTGTTTCTCATGACATTTCTAATATTGCCCACAATTATCAACTTTCTAAGTCTTTCTGAGCAGGAGAAATCGCAAAATATAGTCATTTCTTCATTGCCGTCCAAAAACAACGCTTTTTTGCATTCCTGTCTCACTTTCTCTTAGAAACAATGATTTACATCAATCCTTTTACATAATTCTTGTTACTCATGACATTTCTAACATTGCCCACAATTATCAACTTTCTAAGTCTTTCTGAGCAGGAGAAATCGCAAAACATAGTCATTTCTTCATTGCCGTCCAAAAACAACGCTTTTTTGCATTCCTGTCTCACTTTCTCTTAGAAACAATGATTTACATCAATCCTTTTACATAATTCTTGTTTCTCATGACATTTCTAACATTGCCCACAATTATCAACTTTCTAAGTCTTTCTGAGCAGGAGAAATCGCAAAACATAGTCATTTCTTCATTGCCGTCCAAAAACAACGCTTTTTTGCATTCCTGTCTCACTTTCTCTTAGAAACAATGATTTACATCAATCCTTTTACATAATTCTTGTTTCTCATGACATTTCTAATATTGCCCACAATTATCAACTTTCTAAGTCTTTCTGAGCACGAGAAATCGCGAAATATAGTCATTTCTTCATTGCCGTCCAAAAACAACGCTTTTTTGCATTTCTGTCTCACTTTCTCTTGTAAACAATGATTTACATCAATCCTTTTACATAATTCTTGTTTCTCATGACATTTCTAACATTACCCACAATTATCAACTTTCTAAGTCTTTCTGAGCAGGAGAAATCGCAAAACATAGTCATTTCTTCATTGCCGTCCAAAAACAACGCTTTTTTGCATTCCTGTCTCACTTTCTCTTAGAAACAATGATTTACATCAATCCTTTTACATAATTCTTGTTTCTCATGACATTTCTAACATTGCCCACAATTATCAACTTTCTAAGTCTTTCTGAGCACGAGAAATCGCGAAATATAGTCATTTCTTCATTGCCGTCCAAAAACAACGCTTTTTTGCATTTCTGTCTCACTTTATCTTGTAAACAATGATTTACATCAATCCTTTTACATAATTCTTGTTTCTCATGACATTTCTAACATTGCCCACAATTATCAACTTTCTAAGTCTTTCTGAGCACGAGAAATCGCGAAATATAGTCATTTCTTCATTGCCGTCCAAAAACAACGCTTTTTTGCATTTCTGTCTCACTTTATCTTGTAAACAATGATTTACATCAATCCTTTTACATAATTCTTGTTTCTCATGACATTTCTAACATTGCCCACAATTATCAACTTTCTAAGTCTTTCTGAGCAGGAGAAATCGCAAAACATAGTCATTTCTTCATTGCCGTCCAAAAACAACGCTTTTTTGCATTCCTGTCTCACTTTCTCTTAGAAACAATGATTTACATCAATCCTTTTACATAATTCTTGTTTCTCATGACATTTCTAACATTGCCCACAATTATCAACTTTCTAAGTCTTTCTGAGCAGGAGAAATTGCAAAACATAGTCATTTCTTCATTGCCGTCCAAAAACAACGCTTTTTTGCATTCCTGTCTCACTTTCTCTTAGAAACAATGATTTACATCAATCCTTTTACATAATTCTTGTTTCTCATGACATTTCTAACATTGCCCACAATTATCAACTTTCTAAGTCTTTCTGAGCACGAGGAATCGCGAAATATAGTCATTTCTTCATTGCCGTCCAAAAACAACGCTTTTTTGCATTTCTGTCTCACTTTCTCTTGTAAATAATGATTTACATCAATCCTTTTACATAATTCTTGTTTCTCATGACATTTCTAACATTGCCCACAATTATCAACTTTCTAAGTCTTTCTGAGCAGGAGAAATCGCAAAACATAGTCATTTCTTCATTGCCGTCCAAAAACAACGCTTTTTTGCATTCCTGTCTCACTTTCTCTTAGAAACAATGATTTACATCAATCCTTTTACACAATTCTTGTTTCTCATGACATTTCTAACATTGCACACAATTATCAACTTTCTAAGTCTTTCTGAACAGGAGAAATTGCAAAACATAGTCATTTCTTCATTGCCGTACAAAAACAACGCTTTTTTGCATTCCTGTCTCACTTTCTCTTAGAAACAATGATTTACATCAATCCTTTTACATAATTCTTGTTTCTCATGACATTTCTAACATTGCCCACAATTATCAACTTTCTAAGTCTTTCTGAGCACGAGAAATTGCAAAACATAGTCATTTCTTCATTGCCGTCCAAAAACAACGCTTTTTTGCATTCCTGTCTCACTTTCTCTTAGAAACAATGATTTACATCAATCCTTTTACATAATTCTTGTTTCTCATGACATTTCTAATATTGCCCACAATTATCAACTTTCTAAGTCTTTCTGAGCAGGAGAAATCGCAAAACATAGTCATTTCTTCATTGCCGTCCAAAAACAACGCTTTTTTGCATTTCTGTCTCACTTTCTCTTGTAAACAATGATTTACATCAATCCATTTACATAATTCTTGTTTCTCATGACATTTCTAACATTGCCCACAATTATCAACTTTCTAAGTCTTTCTGAGCAGGAGAAATCGCAAAACATAGTCATTTCTTCATTGCCGTCTAAAAACAACGCTTTTTTGCATTCCTGTCTCACTTTCTCTTAGAAACAATGATTTACATCAATCCTTTTACATAATTCTTGTTTCTCATGACATTTCTAATATTGCCCACAATTATCAACTTTCTAAGTCTTTCTGAGCAGGAGAAATCGCAAAATATAGTCATTTCTTCATTGCCGTCCAAAAACAACGCTTTTTTGCATTCCTGTCTCACTTTCTCTTAGAAACAATGATTTACATCAATCCTTTTACATAATTCTTGTTACTCATGACATTTCTAACATTGCCCACAATTATCAACTTTCTAAGTCTTTCTGAGCACGAGAAATCGCGAAATATAGTCATTTCTTCATTGCCGTCCAAAAACAACGCTTTTTTGCATTTCTGTCTCACTTTCTCTTGTAAACAATGATTTACATCAATCCTTTTACATAATTCTTGTTTCTCATGACATTTCTAACATTACCCACAATTATCAACTTTCTAAGTCTTTCTGAGCAGGAGAAATCGCAAAACATAGTCATTTCTTCATTGCCGTCCAAAAACAACGCTTTTTTGCATTCCTGTCTCACTTTCTCTTAGAAACAATGATTTACATCAATCCTTTTACATAATTCTTGTTTCTCATGACATTTCTAACATTGCCCACAATTATCAACTTTCTAAGTCTTTCTGAGCACGAGAAATCGCGAAATATAGTCATTTCTTCATTGCCGTCCAAAAACAACGCTTTTTTGCATTTCTGTCTCACTTTATCTTGTAAACAATGATTTACATCAATCCTTTTACATAATTCTTGTTTCTCATGACATTTCTAACATTGCCCACAATTATCAACTTTCTAAGTCTTTCTGAGCACGAGAAATCGCGAAATATAGTCATTTCTTCATTGCCGTCCAAAAACAACGCTTTTTTGCATTTCTGTCTCACTTTATCTTGTAAACAATGATTTACATCAATCCTTTTACATAATTCTTGTTTCTCATGACATTTCTAACATTGCCCACAATTATCAACTTTCTAAGTCTTTCTGAGCAGGAGAAATCGCAAAACATAGTCATTTCTTCATTGCCGTCCAAAAACAACGCTTTTTTGCATTCCTGTCTCACTTTCTCTTAGAAACAATGATTTACATCAATCCTTTTACATAATTCTTGTTTCTCATGACATTTCTAACATTGCCCACAATTATCAACTTTCTAAGTCTTTCTGAGCAGGAGAAATTGCAAAACATAGTCATTTCTTCATTGCCGTCCAAAAACAACGCTTTTTTGCATTCCTGTCTCACTTTCTCTTAGAAACAATGATTTACATCAATCCTTTTACATAATTCTTGTTTCTCATGACATTTCTAACATTGCCCACAATTATCAACTTTCTAAGTCTTTCTGAGCACGAGGAATCGCGAAATATAGTCATTTCTTCATTGCCGTCCAAAAACAACGCTTTTTTGCATTTCTGTCTCACTTTCTCTTGTAAATAATGATTTACATCAATCCTTTTACATAATTCTTGTTTCTCATGACATTTCTAACATTGCCCACAATTATCAACTTTCTAAGTCTTTCTGAGCAGGAGAAATCGCAAAACATAGTCATTTCTTCATTGCCGTCCAAAAACAACGCTTTTTTGCATTCCTGTCTCACTTTCTTTTAGAAACAATGATTTACATCAATCCTTTTACACAATTCTTGTTTCTCATGACATTTCTAACATTGCACACAATTATCAACTTTCTAAGTCTTTCTGAACAGGAGAAATTGCAAAACATAGTCATTTCTTCATTGCCGTACAAAAACAACGCTTTTTTGCATTCCTGTCTCACTTTCTCTTAGAAACAATGATTTACATCAATCCTTTTACATAATTCTTGTTTCTCATGACATTTCTAACATTGCCCACAATTATCAACTTTCTAAGTCTTTCTGAGCACGAGAAATTGCAAAACATAGTCATTTCTTCATTGCCGTCCAAAAACAACGCTTTTTTGCATTCCTGTCTCACTTTCTCTTAGAAACAATGATTTACATCAATCCTTTTACATAATTCTTGTTTCTCATGACATTTCTAATATTGCCCACAATTATCAACTTTCTAAGTCTTTCTGAGCAGGAGAAATCGCAAAACATAGTCATTTCTTCATTGCCGTCCAAAAACAACGCTTTTTTGCATTTCTGTCTCACTTTCTCTTGTAAACAATGATTTACATCAATCCATTTACATAATTCTTGTTTCTCATGACATTTCTAACATTGCCCACAATTATCAACTTTCTAAGTCTTTCTGAGCAGGAGAAATCGCAAAACATAGTCATTTCTTCATTGCCGTCTAAAAACAACGCTTTTTTGCATTCCTGTCTCACTTTCTCTTAGAAACAATGATTTACATCAATCCTTTTACATAATTCTTGTTTCTCATGACATTTCTAATATTGCCCACAATTATCAACTTTCTAAGTCTTTCTGAGCAGGAGAAATTGCAAAACATAGTCATTTCTTCATTGCCGTCCAAAAACAACGCTTTTTTGCATTCCTGTCTCACTTTCTCTTAGAAACAATGATTTACATCAATCCTTTTACATAATTCTTGTTTCTCATGACATTTCTAACATTGCCCACAATTATCAACTTTCTAAGTCTTTCTGAGCACGAGGAATCGCGAAATATAGTCATTTCTTCATTGCCGTCCAAAAACAACGCTTTTTTGCATTTCTGTCTCACTTTCTCTTGTAAATAATGATTTACATCAATCCTTTTACATAATTCTTGTTTCTCATGACATTTCTAACATTGCCCACAATTATCAACTTTCTAAGTCTTTCTGAGCAGGAGAAATCGCAAAACATAGTCATTTCTTCATTGCCGTCCAAAAACAACGCTTTTTTGCATTCCTGTCTCACTTTCTCTTAGAAACAATGATTTACATCAATCCTTTTACACAATTCTTGTTTCTCATGACATTTCTAACATTGCACACAATTATCAACTTTCTAAGTCTTTCTGAACAGGAGAAATTGCAAAACATAGTCATTTCTTCATTGCCGTACAAAAACAACGCTTTTTTGCATTCCTGTCTCACTTTCTCTTAGAAACAATGATTTACATCAATCCTTTTACATAATTCTTGTTTCTCATGACATTTCTAACATTGCCCACAATTATCAACTTTCTAAGTCTTTCTGAGCACGAGAAATTGCAAAACATAGTCATTTCTTCATTGCCGTCCAAAAACAACGCTTTTTTGCATTCCTGTCTCACTTTCTCTTAGAAACAATGATTTACATCAATCCTTTTACATAATTCTTGTTTCTCATGACATTTCTAATATTGCCCACAATTATCAACTTTCTAAGTCTTTCTGAGCAGGAGAAATCGCAAAACATAGTCATTTCTTCATTGCCGTCCAAAAACAACGCTTTTTTGCATTTCTGTCTCACTTTCTCTTGTAAACAATGATTTACATCAATCCATTTACATAATTCTTGTTTCTCATGACATTTCTAACATTGCCCACAATTATCAACTTTCTAAGTCTTTCTGAGCAGGAGAAATCGCAAAACATAGTCATTTCTTCATTGCCGTCTAAAAACAACGCTTTTTTGCATTCCTGTCTCACTTTCTCTTAGAAACAATGATTTACATCAATCCTTTTACATAATTCTTGTTTCTCATGACATTTCTAATATTGCCCACAATTATCAACTTTCTAAGTCTTTCTGAGCAGGAGAAATCGCAAAATATAGTCATTTCTTCATTGCCGTCCAAAAACAACGCTTTTTTGCATTCCTGTCTCACTTTCTCTTAGAAACAATGATTTACATCAATCCTTTTACATAATTCTTGTTACTCATGACATTTCTAACATTGCCCACAATTATCAACTTTCTAAGTCTTTCTGAGCAGGAGAAATCGCAAAACATAGTCATTTCTTCATTGCCGTCCAAAAACAACGCTTTTTTGCATTCCTGTCTCACTTTCTCTTAGAAACAATGATTTACATCAATCCTTTTACATAATTCTTGTTTCTCATGACATTTCTAACATTGCCCACAATTATCAACTTTCTAAGTCTTTCTGAGCAGGAGAAATCGCAAAACATAGTCATTTCTTCATTGCCGTCCAAAAACAACGCTTTTTTGCATTCCTGTCTCACTTTCTCTTAGAAACAATGATTTACATCAATCCTTTTACATAATTCTTGTTTCTCATGACATTTCTAATATTGCCCACAATTATCAACTTTCTAAGTCTTTCTGAGCACGAGAAATCGCGAAATATAGTCATTTCTTCATTGCCGTCCAAAAACAACGCTTTTTTGCATTTCTGTCTCACTTTCTCTTGTAAACAATGATTTACATCAATCCTTTTACATAATTCTTGTTTCTCATGACATTTCTAACATTACCCACAATTATCAACTTTCTAAGTCTTTCTGAGCAGGAGAAATCGCAAAACATAGTCATTTCTTCATTGCCGTCCAAAAACAACGCTTTTTTGCATTCCTGTCTCACTTTCTCTTAGAAACAATGATTTACATCAATCCTTTTACATAATTCTTGTTTCTCATGACATTTCTAACATTGCCCACAATTATCAACTTTCTAAGTCTTTCTGAGCACGAGAAATCGCGAAATATAGTCATTTCTTCATTGCCGTCCAAAAACAACGCTTTTTTGCATTTCTGTCTCACTTTATCTTGTAAACAATGATTTACATCAATCCTTTTACATAATTCTTGTTTCTCATGACATTTCTAACATTGCCCACAATTATCAACTTTCTAAGTCTTTCTGAGCACGAGAAATCGCGAAATATAGTCATTTCTTCATTGCCGTCCAAAAACAACGCTTTTTTGCATTTCTTTCTCACTTTCTCTTGTAAACAATGATTTACATCAATCCTTTTACATAATTCTTGTTTCTCATGACATTTCTAACATTGCCCACAATTATCAACTTTCTAAGTCTTTCTGAGCAGGAGAAATCGCAAAACATAGTCATTTCTTCATTGCCGTCCAAAAACAACGCTTTTTTGCATTTCTTTCTCACTTTCTCTTGTAAACAATGATTTACATCAATCCTTTTACATAATTCTTGTTTCTCATGACATTTCTAACATTGCCCACAATTATCAACTTTCTAAGTCTTTCTGAGCAGGAGAAATTGCAAAACAAAGTCATTTCTTCATTGCCGTCCAAAAACAACGCTTTTTTGCATTCCTGTCTCACTTTCTCTTAGAAACAATGATTTACATCAATCCTTTTACATAATTCTTGTTTCTCATGACATTTCTAATATTGCCCACAATTATCAACTTTCTAAGTCTTTCTGAGCACGAGAAATCGCGAAATATAGTCATTTCTTCATTGCCGTCCAAAAACAACGCTTTTTTGCATTTCTGTCTCACTTTCTCTTGTAAACAATGATTTACATCAATCCTTTTACATAATTCTTGTTTCTCATGACATTTCTAACATTACCCACAATTATCAACTTTCTAAGTCTTTCTGAGCAGGAGAAATCGCAAAACATAGTCATTTCTTCATTGCCGTCCAAAAACAACGCTTTTTTGCATTCCTGTCTCACTTTCTCTTAGAAACAATGATTTACATCGATCCTTTTACATAATTCTTGTTTCTCATGACATTTCTAACATTGCCCACAATTATCAACTTTCTAAGTCTTTCTGAGCACGAGAAATCGCGAAATATAGTCATTTCTTCATTGCCGTCCAAAAACAACGCTTTTTTGCATTTCTGTCTCACTTTATCTTGTAAACAATGATTTACATCAATCCTTTTACATAATTCTTGTTTCTCATGACATTTCTAACATTGCCCACAATTATCAACTTTCTAAGTCTTTCTGAGCACGAGAAATCGCGAAATATAGTCATTTCTTCATTGCCGTCCAAAAACAACGCTTTTTTGCATTTCTGTCTCACTTTATCTTGTAAACAATGATTTACATCAATCCTTTTACATAATTCTTGTTTCTCATGACATTTCTAACATTGCCCACAATTATCAACTTTCTAAGTCTTTCTGAGCAGGAGAAATCGCAAAACATAGTCATTTCTTCATTGCCGTCCAAAAACAACGCTTTTTTGCATTCCTGTCTCACTTTCTCTTAGAAACAATGATTTACATCAATCCTTTTACATAATTCTTGTTTCTCATGACATTTCTAACATTGCCCACAATTATCAACTTTCTAAGTCTTTCTGAGCAGGAGAAATTGCAAAACATAGTCATTTCTTCATTGCCGTCCAAAAACAACGCTTTTTTGCATTCCTGTCTCACTTTCTCTTAGAAACAATGATTTACATCAATCCTTTTACATAATTCTTGTTTCTCATGACATTTCTAACATTGCCCACAATTATCAACTTTCTAAGTCTTTCTGAGCACGAGGAATCGCGAAATATAGTCATTTCTTCATTGCCGTCCAAAAACAACGCTTTTTTGCATTTCTGTCTCACTTTCTCTTGTAAATAATGATTTACATCAATCCTTTTACATAATTCTTGTTTCTCATGACATTTCTAACATTGCCCACAATTATCAACTTTCTAAGTCTTTCTGAGCAGGAGAAATCGCAAAACATAGTCATTTCTTCATTGCCGTCCAAAAACAACGCTTTTTTGCATTCCTGTCTCACTTTCTCTTAGAAACAATGATTTACATCAATCCTTTTACACAATTCTTGTTTCTCATGACATTTCTAACATTGCACACAATTATCAACTTTCTAAGTCTTTCTGAACAGGAGAAATTGCAAAACATAGTCATTTCTTCATTGCCGTACAAAAACAACGCTTTTTTGCATTCCTGTCTCACTTTCTCTTAGAAACAATGATTTACATCAATCCTTTTACATAATTCTTGTTTCTCATGACATTTCTAACATTGCCCACAATTATCAACTTTCTAAGTCTTTCTGAGCACGAGAAATTGCAAAACATAGTCATTTCTTCATTGCCGTCCAAAAACAACGCTTTTTTGCATTCCTGTCTCACTTTCTCTTAGAAACAATGATTTACATCAATCCTTTTACATAATTCTTGTTTCTCATGACATTTCTAATATTGCCCACAATTATCAACTTTCTAAGTCTTTCTGAGCAGGAGAAATCGCAAAACATAGTCATTTCTTCATTGCCGTCCAAAAACAACGCTTTTTTGCATTTCTGTCTCACTTTCTCTTGTAAACAATGATTTACATCAATCCATTTACATAATTCTTGTTTCTCATGACATTTCTAACATTGCCCACAATTATCAACTTTCTAAGTCTTTCTGAGCAGGAGAAATCGCAAAACATAGTCATTTCTTCATTGCCGTCTAAAAACAACGCTTTTTTGCATTCCTGTCTCACTTTCTCTTAGAAACAATGATTTACATCAATCCTTTTACATAATTCTTGTTTCTCATGACATTTCTAATATTGCCCACAATTATCAACTTTCTAAGTCTTTCTGAGCAGGAGAAATCGCAAAATATAGTCATTTCTTCATTGCCGTCCAAAAACAACGCTTTTTTGCATTCCTGTCTCACTTTCTCTTAGAAACAATGATTTACATCAATCCTTTTACATAATTCTTGTTACTCATGACATTTCTAACATTGCCCACAATTATCAACTTTCTAAGTCTTTCTGAGCACGAGAAATCGCGAAATATAGTCATTTCTTCATTGCCGTCCAAAAACAACGCTTTTTTGCATTTCTGTCTCACTTTCTCTTGTAAACAATGATTTACATCAATCCTTTTACATAATTCTTGTTTCTCATGACATTTCTAACATTACCCACAATTATCAACTTTCTAAGTCTTTCTGAGCAGGAGAAATCGCAAAACATAGTCTTTTCTTCATTGCCGTCCAAAAACAACGCTTTTTTGCATTCCTGTCTCACTTTCTCTTAGAAACAATGATTTACATCAATCCTTTTACATAATTCTTGTTTCTCATGACATTTCTAACATTGCCCACAATTATCAACTTTCTAAGTCTTTCTGAGCACGAGAAATCGCGAAATATAGTCATTTCTTCATTGCCGTCCAAAAACAACGCTTTTTTGCATTTCTGTCTCACTTTATCTTGTAAACAATGATTTACATCAATCCTTTTACATAATTCTTGTTTCTCATGACATTTCTAACATTGCCCACAATTATCAACTTTCTAAGTCTTTCTGAGCAGGAGAAATCGCAAAACATAGTCATTTCTTCATTGCCGTCCAAAAACAACGCTTTTTTGCATTCCTGTCTCACTTTCTCTTAGAAACAATGATTTACATCAATCCTTTTACATAATTCTTGTTTCTCATGACATTTCTAACATTGCCCACAATTATCAACTTTCTAAGTCTTTCTGAGCAGGAGAAATTGCAAAACATAGTCATTTCTTCATTGCCGTCCAAAAACAACGCTTTTTTGCATTCCTGTCTCACTTTCTCTTAGAAACAATGATTTACATCAATCCTTTTACATAATTCTTGTTTCTCATGACATTTCTAACATTGCCCACAATTATCAACTTTCTAAGTCTTTCTGAGCACGAGGAATCGCGAAATATAGTCATTTCTTCATTGCCGTCCAAAAACAACGCTTTTTTGCATTTCTGTCTCACTTTCTCTTGTAAATAATGATTTACATCAATCCTTTTACATAATTCTTGTTTCTCATGACATTTCTAACATTGCCCACAATTATCAACTTTCTAAGTCTTTCTGAGCAGGAGAAATCGCAAAACATAGTCATTTCTTCATTGCCGTCCAAAAACAACGCTTTTTTGCATTCCTGTCTCACTTTCTCTTAGAAACAATGATTTACATCAATCCTTTTACACAATTCTTGTTTCTCATGACATTTCTAACATTGCACACAATTATCAACTTTCTAAGTCTTTCTGAACAGGAGAAATTGCAAAACATAGTCATTTCTTCATTGCCGTACAAAAACAACGCTTTTTTGCATTCCTGTCTCACTTTCTCTTAGAAACAATGATTTACATCAATCCTTTTACATAATTCTTGTTTCTCATGACATTTCTAACATTGCCCACAATTATCAACTTTCTAAGTCTTTCTGAGCACGAGAAATTGCAAAACATAGTAATTTCTTCATTGCCGTCCAAAAACAACGCTTTTTTGCATTCCTGTCTCACTTTCTCTTAGAAACAATGATTTACATCAATCCTTTTACATAATTCTTGTTTCTCATGACATTTCTAATATTGCCCACAATTATCAACTTTCTAAGTCTTTCTGAGCAGGAGAAATCGCAAAACATAGTCATTTCTTCATTGCCGTCCAAAAACAACGCTTTTTTGCATTTCTGTCTCACTTTCTCTTGTAAACAATGATTTACATCAATCCATTTACATAATTCTTGTTTCTCATGACATTTCTAACATTGCCCACAATTATCAACTTTCTAAGTCTTTCTGAGCAGGAGAAATCGCAAAACATAGTCATTTCTTCATTGCCGTCTAAAAACAACGCTTTTTTGCATTCCTGTCTCACTTTCTCTTAGAAACAATGATTTACATCAATCCTTTTACATAATTCTTGTTTCTCATGACATTTCTAATATTGCCCACAATTATCAACTTTCTAAGTCTTTCTGAGCAGGAGAAATCGCAAAATATAGTCATTTCTTCATTGCCGTCCAAAAACAACGCTTTTTTGCATTCCTGTCTCACTTTCTCTTAGAAACAATGATTTACATCAATCCTTTTACATAATTCTTGTTACTCATGACATTTCTAACATTGCCCACAATTATCAACTTTCTAAGTCTTTCTGAGCAGGAGAAATCGCAAAACATAGTCATTTCTTCATTGCCGTCCAAAAACAACGCTTTTTTGCATTCCTGTCTCACTTTCTCTTAGAAACAATGATTTACATCAATCCTTTTACATAATTCTTGTTTCTCATGACATTTCTAACATTGCCCACAATTATCAACTTTCTAAGTCTTTCTGAGCAGGAGAAATCGCAAAACATAGTCATTTCTTCATTGCCGTCCAAAAACAACGCTTTTTTGCATTCCTGTCTCACTTTCTCTTAGAAACAATGATTTACATCAATCCTTTTACATAATTCTTGTTTCTCATGACATTTCTAATATTGCCCACAATTATCAACTTTCTAAGTCTTTCTGAGCACGAGAAATCGCGAAATATAGTCATTTCTTCATTGCCGTCCAAAAACAACGCTTTTTTGCATTTCTGTCTCACTTTCTCTTGTAAACAATGATTTACATCAATCCTTTTACATAATTCTTGTTTCTCATGACATTTCTAACATTGCCCACAATTATCAACTTTCTAAGTCTTTCTGAGCAGGAGAAATCGCAAAACATAGTCATTTCTTCATTGCCGTCCAAAAACAACGCTTTTTTGCATTCCTGTCTCACTTTCTCTTAGAAACAATGATTTACATCAATCCTTTTACATAATTCTTGTTTCTCATGACATTTCTAACATTGCCCACAATTATCAACTTTCTAAGTCTTTCTGAGCACGAGAAATCGCGAAATATAGTCATTTCTTCATTGCCGTCCAAAAACAACGCTTTTTTGCATTTCTGTCTCACTTTATCTTGTAAACAATGATTTACATCAATCCTTTTACATAATTCTTGTTTCTCATGACATTTCTAACATTGCCCACAATTATCAACTTTCTAAGTCTTTCTGAGCACGAGAAATCGCGAAATATAGTCATTTCTTCATTGCCGTCCAAAAACAACGCTTTTTTGCATTTCTGTCTCACTTTATCTTGTAAACAATGATTTACATCAATCCTTTTACATAATTCTTGTTTCTCATGACATTTCTAACATTGCCCACAATTATCAACTTTCTAAGTCTTTCTGAGCAGGAGAAATCGCAAAACATAGTCATTTCTTCATTGCCGTCCAAAAACAACGCTTTTTTGCATTCCTGTCTCACTTTCTCTTAGAAACAATGATTTACATCAATCCTTTTACATAATTCTTGTTTCTCATGACATTTCTAACATTGCCCACAATTATCAACTTTCTAAGTCTTTCTGAGCAGGAGAAATTGCAAAACATAGTCATTTCTTCATTGCCGTCCAAAAACAACGCTTTTTTGCATTCCTGTCTCACTTTCTCTTAGAAACAATGATTTACATCAATCCTTTTACATAATTCTTGTTTCTCATGACATTTCTAACATTGCCCACAATTATCAACTTTCTAAGTCTTTCTGAGCACGAGGAATCGCGAAATATAGTCATTTCTTCATTGCCGTCCAAAAACAACGCTTTTTTGCATTTCTGTCTCACTTTCTCTTGTAAATAATGATTTACATCAATCCTTTTACATAATTCTTGTTTCTCATGACATTTCTAACATTGCCCACAATTATCAACTTTCTAAGTCTTTCTGAGCAGGAGAAATTGCAAAACATAGTCATTTCTTCATTGCCGTACAAAAACAACGCTTTTTTGCATTCCTGTCTCACTTTCTCTTAGAAACAATGATTTACATCAATCCTTTTACATAATTCTTGTTTCTCATGACATTTCTAACATTGCCCACAATTATCAACTTTCTAAGTCTTTCTGAGCACGAGAAATTGCAAAACATAGTCATTTCTTCATTGCCGTCCAAAAACAACGCTTTTTTGCATTCCTGTCTCACTTTCTCTTAGAAACAATGATTTACATCAATCCTTTTACATAATTCTTGTTTCTCATGACATTTCTAATATTGCCCACAATTATCAACTTTCTAAGTCTTTCTGAGCACGAGAAATCGCAAAACATAGTCATTTCTTCATTGCCGTCCAAAAACAACGCTTTTTTGCATTCCTGTCTCACTTTCTCTTAGAAACAATGATTTACATCAATCCTTTTACATAATTCTTGTTTCTCATGACATTTCTAACATTGCCCACAATTATCAACTTTCTAAGTCTTTCTGAGCAGGAGAAATCGCAAAACATAGTCATTTCTTCATTGCCGTCCAAAAACAACGCTTTTTTGCATTTCTGTCTCACTTTCTCTTGTAAACAATGATTTACATCAATCCATTTACATAATTCTTGTTTCTCATGACATTTCTAACATTGCCCACAATTATCAACTTTCTAAGTCTTTCTGAGCAGGAGAAATCGCAAAACATAGTCATTTCTTCATTGATGTCCAAAAACAACGCTTTTTTGCATTCCTGTCTCACTTTCTCTTAGAAACAATGATTTACATCAATCCTTTTACATAATTCTTGTTTCTCATGACATTTCTAACATTGCCCACAATTATCAACTTTCTAAGTCTTTCTGAGCAGGAGAAATTGCAAAACATAGTCATTTCTTCATTGCCGTCCAAAAACAACGCTTATTGCATTTCTGTCTCACTTTCTCTTGTAAACAATGATTTACATCAATCCATTTACATAATTCTTGTTTCTCATGACATTTCTAACATTGCCCACAATTATCAACTTTCTAAGTCTTTCTGAGCAGGAGAAATCGCAAAACATAGTCATTTCTTCATTGATGTCCAAAAACAACGCTTTTTTGCATTCCTGTCTCACTTTCTCTTAGAAACAATGATTTACATCAATCCTTTTACATAATTCTTGTTTCTCATGACATTTCTAACATTGCCCACAATTATCAACTTTCTAAGTCTTTCTGAGCAGGAGAAATTGCAAAACATAGTCATTTCTTCATTGCCGTCCAAAAACAACGCTTTTTTGCATTCCTGTCTCACTTTCTCTTAGAAACAATGATTTACATCAATCCTTTTACATAATTCTTGTTTCTCATGACATTTCTAACATTGCCCACAATTATCAACTTTCTAAGTCTTTCTGAGCACGAGGAATCGCGAAATATAGTCATTTCTTCATTGCCGTCCAAAAACAACGCTTTTTTGCATTTCTGTCTCACTTTCTCTTGTAAATAATGATTTACATCAATCCTTTTACATAATTCTTGTTTCTCATGACATTTCTAACATTGCCCACAATTATCAACTTTCTAAGTCTTTCTGAGCAGGAGAAATCGCAAAACATAGTCATTTCTTCATTGCCGTCCAAAAACAACGCTTTTTTGCATTCCTGTCTCACTTTCTCTTAGAAACAATGATTTACATCAATCCTTTTACATAATTCTTGTTTCTCATGACATTTCTAACATTGCACACAATTATCAACTTTCTAAGTGTTTCTGAACAGAAGAAATTGCAAAACATAGTCATTTCTTCATTGCCGTACAAAAACAACGCTTTTTTGCATTCCTGTCTCACTTTCTCTTAGAAACAATGATTTACATCAATCCTTTTACATAATTCTTGTTTCTCATGACATTTCTAACATTGCCCACAATTATCAACTTTCTAAGTCTTTCTGAGCACGAGAAATTGCAAAACATAGTCATTTCTTCATTGCCGTCCAAAAACAACGCTTTTTTGCATTCCTGTCTCACTTTCTCTTAGAAACAATGATTTACATCAATCCTTTTACATAATTCTTGTTTCTCATGACATTTCTAATATTGCCCACAATTATCAACTTTCTAAGTCTTTCTGAGCAGGAGAAATCGCAAAACATAGTCATTTCTTCATTGCCGTCCAAAAACAACGCTTTTTTGCATTCCTGTCTCACTTTCTCTTAGAAACAATGATTTACATCAATCCTTTTACATAATTCTTGTTTCTCATGACATTTCTAACATTGCCCACAATTATCAACTTTCTAAGTCTTTCTGAACAGGAGAAATTGCAAAACATAGTCATTTCTTCATTGCCGTCCAAAAACAACGCTTTTTTGCATTCCTGTCTCACTTTCTCTTAGAAACAATGATTTACATCAATCCTTTTACATAATTCTTGTTTCTCATGACATTTCTAACATTGCACACAATTATCAACTTTCTAAGTCTTTCTGAACAGAAGAAATTGCAAAACATAGTCATTTCTTCATTGCCGTACAAAAACAACGCTTTTTTGCATTCCTGTCTCACTTTCTCTTAGAAACAATGATTTACATCAATCCTTTTACATAATTCTTGTTTCTCATGACATTTCTAACATTGCCCACAATTATCAACTTTCTAAGTCTTTCTGAGCACGAGAAATTGCAAAACATAGTAATTCTTCATTGCCGTCCAAAAACAACGCTTTTTTGCATTCCTGTCTCACTTTCTCTTAGAAACAATGATTTACATCAATCCTTTTACATAATTCTTGTTTCTCATGACATTTCTAACATTGCCCACAATTATCAACTTTCTAAGTCTTTCTGAGCAGGAGAAATCGCAAAACATAGTCATTTCTTCATTGCCGTCCAAAAACAACGCTTTTTTGCATTCCTGTCTCACTTTCTCTTAGAAACAATGATTTACATCAATCCTTTTACATAATTCTTGTTTCTCATGACATTTCTAACATTGCCCACAATTATCAACTTTCTAAGTCTTCCTGAGCAGGAGAAATTGCAAAACATAGTCATTTCTTCATTGCCGTACAAAAACAACGCTTTTTTGCATTCCTGTCTCACTTTCTCTTGTAAACAATGATTTACATCAATCCTTTTACATAATTCTTGTTTTTTATGACATTTCTAACATTGAACACAATTATCAACTTTCTAAGTCTTTCTGAGCACGAGAAATTGCAAAACATAGTCATTTCTTCATTGCCGTCCAAAAACAACGCTTTTTTGCATTCCTGTCTCACTTTCTCTTAGAAACAATGATTTACATCAATCCTTTTACATAATTCTTGTTTCTCATGACATTTCTAATATTGCCCACAATTATCAACTTTCTAAGTCTTTCTGAGCAGGAGAAATCGCAAAACATAGTCATTTCTTCATTGCCGTCCAAAAACAACGCTTTTTTGCATTCCTGTCTCACTTTCTCTTAGAAACAATGATTTACATCAATCCTTTTACATAATTCTTGTTTCTCATGACATTTCTAACATTGCCCACAATTATCAACTTTCTAAGTCTTTCTGAGCACGAGAAATTGCAAAACATAGTCATTTCTTCATTGCCGTCCAAAAACAACGCTTTTTTGCATTCCTGTCTCACTTTCTCTTAGAAACAATGATTTACATCAATCCTTTTACATAATTCTTGTTTCTCATGACATTTCTAATATTGCCCACAATTATCAACTTTCTAAGTCTTTCTGAGCAGGAGAAATCGCAAAACATAGTCATTTCTTCATTGCCGTCCAAAAACAACGCTTTTTTGCATTCCTGTCTCACTTTCTCTTAGAAACAATGATTTACATCAATCCTTTTACATAATTCTTGTTTCTCATGACATTTCTAACATTGCCCACAATTATCAACTTTCTAAGTCTTTCTGAACAGGAGAAATTGCAAAACATAGTCATTTCTTCATTGCCGTCCAAAAACAACGCTTTTTTGCATTCCTGTCTCACTTTCTCTTAGAAACAATGATTTACATCAATCCTTTTACATAATTCTTGTTTCTCATGACATTTCTAACATTGCACACAATTATCAACTTTCTAAGTCTTTCTGAACAGAAGAAATTGCAAAACATAGTCATTTCTTCATTGCCGTACAAAAACAACGCTTTTTTGCATTCCTGTCTCACTTTCTCTTAGAAACAATGATTTACATCAATCCTTTTACATAATTCTTGTTTCTCATGACATTTCTAACATTGCCCACAATTATCAACTTTCTAAGTCTTTCTGAGCACGAGAAATTGCAAAACATAGTAATTCTTCATTGCCGTCCAAAAACAACGCTTTTTTGCATTCCTGTCTCACTTTCTCTTAGAAACAATGATTTACATCAATCCTTTTACATAATTCTTGTTTCTCATGACATTTCTAACATTGCCCACAATTATCAACTTTCTAAGTCTTTCTGAGCAGGAGAAATCGCAAAACATAGTCATTTCTTCATTGCCGTCCAAAAACAACGCTTTTTTGCATTCCTGTCTCACTTTCTCTTAGAAACAATGATTTACATCAATCCTTTTACATAATTCTTGTTTCTCATGACATTTCTAACATTGCCCACAATTATCAACTTTCTAAGTCTTCCTGAGCAGGAGAAATTGCAAAACATAGTCATTTCTTCATTGCCGTACAAAAACAACGCTTTTTTGCATTCCTGTCTCACTTTCTCTTGTAAACAATGATTTACATCAATCCTTTTACATAATTCTTGTTTTTTATGACATTTCTAACATTGAACACAATTATCAACTTTCTAAGTCTTTCTGAGCACGAGAAATTGCAAAACATAGTCATTTCTTCATTGCCGTCCAAAAACAACGCTTTTTTGCATTCCTGTCTCACTTTCTCTTAGAAACAATGATTTACATCAATCCTTTTACATAATTCTTGTTTCTCATGACATTTCTAATATTGCCCACAATTATCAACTTTCTAAGTCTTTCTGAGCAGGAGAAATCGCAAAACATAGTCATTTCTTCATTGCCGTCCAAAAACAACGCTTTTTTGCATTCCTGTCTCACTTTCTCTTAGAAACAATGATTTACATCAATCCTTTTACATAATTCTTGTTTCTCATGACATTTCTAACATTGCCCACAATTATCAACTTTCTAAGTCTTTCTGAGCAGGAGAAATCGCAAAACATAGTCATTTCTTCATTGCCGTCCAAAAACAACGCTTTTTTGCATTCCTGTCTCACTTTCTCTTAGAAACAATGATTTACATCAATCCTTTTACATAATTCTTGTTTCTCATGACATTTCTAATATTGCCCACAATTATCAACTTTCTAAGTCTTTCTGAGCACGAGAAATCGCGAAATATAGTCATTTCTTCATTGCCGTCCAAAAACAACGCTTTTTTGCATTTCTGTCTCACTTTCTCTTGTAAACAATGATTTACATCAATCCTTTTACATAATTCTTGTTTCTCATGACATTTCTAACATTACCCACAATTATCAACTTTCTAAGTCTTTCTGAGCAGGAGAAATCGCAAAACATAGTCATTTCTTCATTGCCGTCCAAAAACAACGCTTTTTTGCATTCCTGTCTCACTTTCTCTTAGAAACAATGATTTACATCAATCCTTTTACATAATTCTTGTTTCTCATGACATTTCTAACATTGCCCACAATTATCAACTTTCTAAGTCTTTCTGAGCACGAGAAATCGCGAAATATAGTCATTTCTTCATTGCCGTCCAAAAACAACGCTTTTTTGCATTTCTGTCTCACTTTATCTTGTAAACAATGATTTACATCAATCCTTTTACATAATTCTTGTTTCTCATGACATTTCTAACATTGCCCACAATTATCAACTTTCTAAGTCTTTCTGAGCACGAGAAATCGCGAAATATAGTCATTTCTTCATTGCCGTCCAAAAACAACGCTTTTTTGCATTTCTGTCTCACTTTATCTTGTAAACAATGATTTACATCAATCCTTTTACATAATTCTTGTTTCTCATGACATTTCTAACATTGCCCACAATTATCAACTTTCTAAGTCTTTCTGAGCAGGAGAAATCGCAAAACATAGTCATTTCTTCATTGCCGTCCAAAAACAACGCTTTTTTGCATTCCTGTCTCACTTTCTCTTAGAAACAATGATTTACATCAATCCTTTTACATAATTCTTGTTTCTCATGACATTTCTAACATTGCCCACAATTATCAACTTTCTAAGTCTTTCTGAGCAGGAGAAATTGCAAAACATAGTCATTTCTTCATTGCCGTCCAAAAACAACGCTTTTTTGCATTCCTGTCTCACTTTCTCTTAGAAACAATGATTTACATCAATCCTTTTACATAATTCTTGTTTCTCATGACATTTCTAACATTGCCCACAATTATCAACTTTCTAAGTCTTTCTGAGCACGAGGAATCGCGAAATATAGTCATTTCTTCATTGCCGTCCAAAAACAACGCTTTTTTGCATTTCTGTCTCACTTTCTCTTGTAAATAATGATTTACATCAATCCTTTTACATAATTCTTGTTTCTCATGACATTTCTAACATTGCCCACAATTATCAACTTTCTAAGTCTTTCTGAGCAGGAGAAATTGCAAAACATAGTCATTTCTTCATTGCCGTACAAAAACAACGCTTTTTTGCATTCCTGTCTCACTTTCTCTTAGAAACAATGATTTACATCAATCCTTTTACATAATTCTTGTTTCTCATGACATTTCTAACATTGCCCACAATTATCAACTTTCTAAGTCTTTCTGAGCACGAGAAATTGCAAAACATAGTCATTTCTTCATTGCCGTCCAAAAACAACGCTTTTTTGCATTCCTGTCTCACTTTCTCTTAGAAACAATGATTTACATCAATCCTTTTACATAATTCTTGTTTCTCATGACATTTCTAATATTGCCCACAATTATCAACTTTCTAAGTCTTTCTGAGCAGGAGAAATCGCAAAACATAGTCATTTCTTCATTGCCGTCCAAAAACAACGCTTTTTTGCATTCCTGTCTCACTTTCTCTTAGAAACAATGATTTACATCAATCCTTTTACATAATTCTTGTTTCTCATGACATTTCTAACATTGCCCACAATTATCAACTTTCTAAGTCTTTCTGAGCAGGAGAAATCGCAAAACATAGTCATTTCTTCATTGCCGTCCAAAAACAACGCTTTTTTGCATTTCTGTCTCACTTTCTCTTGTAAACAATGATTTACATCAATCCATTTACATAATTCTTGTTTCTCATGACATTTCTAACATTGCCCACAATTATCAACTTTCTAAGTCTTTCTGAGCAGGAGAAATCGCAAACATAGTCATTTCTTCATTGATGTCCAAAAACAACGCTTTTTTGCATTCCTGTCTCACTTTCTCTTAGAAACAATGATTTACATCAATCCTTTTACATAATTCTTGTTTCTCATGACATTTCTAACATTGCCCACAATTATCAACTTTCTAAGTCTTTCTGAGCAGGAGAAATTGCAAAACATAGTCATTTCTTCATTGCCGTCCAAAAACAACGCTTTTTTGCATTCCTGTCTCACTTTCTCTTAGAAACAATGATTTACATCAATCCTTTTACATAATTCTTGTTTCTCATGACATTTCTAACATTGCCCACAATTATCAACTTTCTAAGTCTTTCTGAGCAGGAGAAATCGCAAAACATAGTCATTTCTTCATTGCCGTCCAAAAACAACGCTTATTGCATTTCTGTCTCACTTTCTCTTGTAAACAATGATTTACATCAATCCATTTACATAATTCTTGTTTCTCATGACATTTCTAACATTGCCCACAATTATCAACTTTCTAAGTGTTTCTGAGCAGGAGAAATCGCAAAACATAGTCATTTCTTCATTGATGTCCAAAAACAACGCTTTTTTGCATTCCTGTCTCACTTTCTCTTAGAAACAATGATTTACATCAATCCTTTTACATAATTCTTGTTTCTCATGACATTTCTAACATTGCCCACAATTATCAACTTTCTAAGTCTTTCTGAGCAGGAGAAATTGCAAAACATAGTCATTTCTTCATTGCCGTCCAAAAACAACGCTTTTTTGCATTCCTGTCTCACTTTCTCTTAGAAACAATGATTTACATCAATCCTTTTACATAATTCTTGTTTCTCATGACATTTCTAACATTGCCCACAATTATCAACTTTCTAAGTCTTTCTGAGCACGAGGAATCGCGAAATATAGTCATTTCTTCATTGCCGTCCAAAAACAACGCTTTTTTGCATTTCTGTCTCACTTTCTCTTGTAAATAATGATTTACATCAATCCTTTTACATAATTCTTGTTTCTCATGACATTTCTAACATTGCCCACAATTATCAACTTTCTAAGTCTTTCTGAGCAGGAGAAATCGCAAAACATAGTCATTTCTTCATTGCCGTCCAAAAACAACGCTTTTTTGCATTCCTGTCTCACTTTCTCTTAGAAACAATGATTTACATCAATCCTTTTACATAATTCTTGTTTCTCATGACATTTCTAACATTGCACACAATTATCAACTTTCTAAGTGTTTCTGAACAGAAGAAATTGCAAAACATAGTCATTTCTTCATTGCCGTACAAAAACAACGCTTTTTTGCATTCCTGTCTCACTTTCTCTTAGAAACAATGATTTACATCAATCCTTTTACATAATTCTTGTTTCTCATGACATTTCTAACATTGCCCACAATTATCAACTTTCTAAGTCTTTCTGAGCACGAGAAATTGCAAAACATAGTCATTTCTTCATTGCCGTCCAAAAACAACGCTTTTTTGCATTCCTGTCTCACTTTCTCTTAGAAACAATGATTTACATCAATCCTTTTACATAATTCTTGTTTCTCATGACATTTCTAATATTGCCCACAATTATCAACTTTCTAAGTCTTTCTGAGCAGGAGAAATCGCAAAACATAGTCATTTCTTCATTGCCGTCCAAAAACAACGCTTTTTTGCATTCCTGTCTCACTTTCTCTTAGAAACAATGATTTACATCAATCCTTTTACATAATTCTTGTTTCTCATGACATTTCTAACATTGCCCACAATTATCAACTTTCTAAGTCTTTCTGAGCAGGAGAAATCGCAAAACATAGTCATTTCTTCATTGCCGTCCAAAAACAACGCTTTTTTGCATTCCTGTCTCACTTTCTCTTAGAAACAATGATTTACATCAATCCTTTTACATAATTCTTGTTTCTCATGACATTTCTAATATTGCCCACAATTATCAACTTTCTAAGTCTTTCTGAGCACGAGAAATCGCGAAATATAGTCATTTCTTCATTGCCGTCCAAAAACAACGCTTTTTTGCATTTCTGTCTCACTTTCTCTTGTAAACAATGATTTACATCAATCCTTTTACATAATTCTTGTTTCTCATGACATTTCTAACATTACCCACAATTATCAACTTTCTAAGTCTTTCTGAGCACGAGAAATCGCGAAATATAGTCATTTCTTCATTGCCGTCCAAAAACAACGCTTTTTTGCATTTCTGTCTCACTTTCTCTTGTAAACAATGATTTACATCAATCCATTTACATAATTCTTGTTTCTCATGACATTTCTAACATTGCCCACAATTATCAACTTTCTAAGTCTTTCTGAGCAGGAGAAATCGCAAAACATAGTCATTTCTTCATTGCCGTCCAAAAACAACGCTTTTTTGCATTCCTGTCTCACTTTCTCTTAGAAACAATGATTTACATCAATCCTTTTACATAATTCTTGTTTCTCATGACATTTCTAACATTGCCCACAATTATCAACTTTCTAAGTCTTTCTGAGCACGAGAAATCGCGAAATATAGTCATTTCTTCATTGCCGTCCAAAAATAACGCTTTTTTGCATTTCTGTCTCACTTTCTCTTGTAAACAATGATTTACATCAATCCTTTTACATAATTCTTGTTTCTCATGACATTTCTAACATTGCCCACAATTATCAACTTTCTAAGTCTTTCTGAGCACGAGAAATTGCAAAACATAGTCATTTCTTCATTGCCGTCCAAAAACAACGCTTTTTTGCATTCCTGTCTCACTTTCTCTTAGAAACAATGATTTACATCAATCCTTTTACATAATTCTTGTTTCTCATGACATTTCTAATATTGCCCACAATTATCAACTTTCTAAGTCTTTCTGAGCAGGAGAAATCGCAAAACATAGTCATTTCTTCATTGCCGTCCAAAAACAACGCTTTTTTGCATTCCTGTCTCACTTTCTCTTAGATAAATGATTTACAGCAATCCTTTTACATAATTCTTGTTTCTCATGACATTTCTAACATTGCCCACAATTATCAACTTTCTAAGTCTTTCTGAGCAGGAGAAATCGCAAAACATAGTCATTTCTTCATTGCCGTCCAAAAACAACGCTTTTTTGCATTCCTGTCTCACTTTCTCTTAGAAACAATGATTTACATCAATCCTTTTACATAATTCTTGTTTCTCATGACATTTCTAACATTACCCACAATTATCAACTTTCTAAGTCTTTCTGAGCACGAGAAATTGCAAAACATAGTCATTTCTTCATTGCCGTACAAAAACAACGCTTTTTTGCATTCCTGTCTCACTTTCTCTTAGAAACAATGATTTACATCAATCCTTTTACATAATTCTTGTTTCTCATGACATTTCTAATATTGCCCACAATTATCAACTTTCTAAGTCTTTCTGAGCGGGAGAAATCGCAAAACATAGTCATTTCTTCATTGCCGTACAAAAACAACGCTTTTTTGCATTCCTGTCTCACTTTCTCTTAGAAACAATGATTTACATCAATCCTTTTACATAATTCTTGTTTCTCATGACATTTCTAACATTGCCCACAATTATCAACTTTCTAAGTCTTTCTGAGCAGGAGAAATCGCAAAACATAGTAATTTCTTCATTGCCGTCCAAAAACAACGCTTTTTTGCATTCCTGTCTCACTTTCTCTTAGAAACAATGATTTACATCAATCCTTTTACATAATTCTTGTTTCTCATGACATTTCTAACATTGCCCACAATTATCAACTTTCTAAGTCTTTCTGAGCACGAGAAATCGCGAAATATAGTCATTTCTTCATTGCCGTCCAAAAACAACGCTTTTTTGCAATTCTGTCTCACTTTCTCTTGTAAACAATGATTTACATCAATCCTTTTACATAATTCTTGTTTCTCATGACATTTCTAACATTGCCCACAATTATCAACTTTCTAAGTCTTTCTGAGCAGGAGAAATCGCAAAACATAGTCATTTCTTCATTGCCGTCCAAAAACAACGCTTTTTTGCATTCCTGTCTCACTTTCTCTTAGAAACAATGATTTACATCAATCCTTTTACATAATTCTTGTTTCTCATGACATTTCTAATATTGCCCACAATTATCAACTTTCTAAGTCTTTCTGAGCACGAGAAATTGCAAAACATAGTCATTTCTTCATTGCCGTCCAAAAACAACGCTTTTTTGCATTCCTGTCTCACTTTCTCTTAGAAACAATGATTTACATCAATCCTTTTACATAATTCTTGTTTCTCATGACATTTCTAATATTGCCCACAATTATCAACTTTCTAAGTCTTTCTGAGCAGGAGAAATCGCAAAACATAGTCATTTCTTCATTGCCGTCCAAAAACAACGCTTTTTTGCATTCCTGTCTCACTTTCTCTTAGATAAATGATTTACAGCAATCCTTTTACATAATTCTTGTTTCTCATGACATTTCTAACATTGCCCACAATTATCAACTTTCTAAGTCTTTCTGAGCAGGAGAAATCGCAAAACATAGTCATTTCTTCATTGCCGTCCAAAAACAACGCTTTTTTGCATTCCTGTCTCACTTTCTCTTAGAAACAATGATTTACATCAATCCTTTTACATAATTCTTGTTTCTCATGACATTTCTAACATTACCCACAATTATCAACTTTCTAAGTCTTTCTGAGCACGAGAAATTGCAAAACATAGTCATTTCTTCATTGCCGTACAAAAACAACGCTTTTTTGCATTCCTGTCTCACTTTCTCTTAGAAACAATGATTTACATCAATCCTTTTACATAATTCTTGTTTCTCATGACATTTCTAATATTGCCCACAATTATCAACTTTCTAAGTCTTTCTGAGCGGGAGAAATCGCAAAACATAGTCATTTCTTCATTGCCGTACAAAAACAACGCTTTTTTGCATTCCTGTCTCACTTTCTCTTAGAAACAATGATTTACATCAATCCTTTTACATAATTCTTGTTTCTCATGACATTTCTAACATTGCCCACAATTATCAACTTTCTAAGTCTTTCTGAGCAGGAGAAATCGCAAAACATAGTAATTTCTTCATTGCCGTCCAAAAACAACGCTTTTTTGCATTCCTGTCTCACTTTCTCTTAGAAACAATGATTTACATCAATCCTTTTACATAATTCTTGTTTCTCATGACATTTCTAACATTGCCCACAATTATCAACTTTCTAAGTCTTTCTGAGCACGAGAAATCGCGAAATATAGTCATTTCTTCATTGCCGTCCAAAAACAACGCTTTTTTGCAATTCTGTCTCACTTTCTCTTGTAAACAATGATTTACATCAATCCTTTTACATAATTCTTGTTTCTCATGACATTTCTAACATTGCCCACAATTATCAACTTTCTAAGTCTTTCTGAGCAGGAGAAATCGCAAAACATAGTCATTTCTTCATTGCCGTCCAAAAACAACGCTTTTTTGCATTCCTGTCTCACTTTCTCTTAGAAACAATGATTTACATCAATCCTTTTACATAATTCTTGTTTCTCATGACATTTCTAATATTGCCCACAATTATCAACTTTCTAAGTCTTTCTGAGCAGGAGAAATCGCAAAATATAGTCATTTCTTCATTGCCGTCCAAAAACAACGCTTTTTTGCATTCCTGTCTCACTTTCTCTTAGAAACAATGATTTACATCAATCCTTTTACATAATTCTTGTTACTCATGACATTTCTAACATTGCCCACAATTATCAACTTTCTAAGTCTTTCTGAGCAGGAGAAATCGCAAAACATAGTCATTTCTTCATTGCCGTCCAAAAACAACGCTTTTTTGCATTCCTGTCTCACTTTCTCTTAGAAACAATGATTTACATCAATCCTTTTACATAATTCTTGTTTCTCATGACATTTCTAACATTGCCCACAATTATCAACTTTCTAAGTCTTTCTGAGCATGAGAAATCGGGAAATATAGTCATTTCTTCATTGCCGTCCAAAAACAACGCTTTTTTGCATTTCTGTCTCACTTTCTCTTGTAAACAATGATTTACATCAATCCTTTTACATAATTCTTGTTTCTCATGACATTTCTAACATTGCCCACAATTATCAACTTTCTAAGTCTTTCTGAGCAGGAGAAATCGCAAAACATAGTCATTTCTTCATTGCCGTCCAAAAACAACGCTTTTTTGCATTCCTGTCTCACTTTCTCTTAGAAACAATGATTTACATCAATCCTTTTACATAATTCTTGTTTCTCATGACATTTCTAATATTGCCCACAATTATCAACTTTCTAAGTCTTTCTGAGCAGGAGAAATCGCAAAACATAGTCATTTCTTCATTGCCGTCCAAAAACAACGCTTTTTTGCATTCCTGTCTCACTTTCTCTTAGATAAATGATTTACAGCAATCCTTTTACATAATTCTTGTTTCTCATGACATTTCTAACATTGCCCACAATTATCAACTTTCTAAGTCTTTCTGAGCAGGAGAAATCGCAAAACATAGTCATTTCTTCATTGCCGTCCAAAAACAACGCTTTTTTGCATTCCTGTCTCACTTTCTCTTAGAAACAATGATTTACATCAATCCTTTTACATAATTCTTGTTTCTCATGACATTTCTAACATTACCCACAATTATCAACTTTCTAAGTCTTTCTGAGCACGAGAAATTGCAAAACATAGTCATTTCTTCATTGCCGTCCAAAAACAACGCTTTTTTGCATTCCTGTCTCACTTTCTCTTAGAAACAATGATTTACATCAATCCTTTTACATAATTCTTGTTTCTCATGACATTTCTAATATTGCCCACAATTATCAACTTTCTAAGTCTTTCTGAGCGGGAGAAATCGCAAAACATAGTCATTTCTTCATTGCCGTCCAAAAACAACGCTTTTTTGCATTCCTGTCTCACTTTCTCTTAGAAACAATGATTTACATCAATCCTTTTACATAATTCTTGTTTCTCATGATATTTCTAACATTGCCCACAATTATCAACTTTCTAAGTCTTTCTGAGCAGGAGAAATTGCAAAACATAGTCATTTCTTCATTGCCGTCCAAAAACAACGCTTTTTTGCATTCCTGTCTCACTTTCTCTTAGAAACAATGATTTACATCAATCCTTTTACATAATTCTTGTTTCTCATGACATTTCTAATATTGCCCACAATTATCAACTTTCTAAGTCTTTCTGAGCGGGAGAAATCGCAAAAAATAGTCATTTCTTCATTGCCGTCCAAAAACAACGCTTTTTTGCATTCCTGTCTCACTTTCTCTTAGAAACAATGATTTACATCAATCCTTTTACATAATTCTTGTTTCTCATGACATTTCTAACATTGCCCACAATTATCAACTTTCTAAGTCTTTCTGAGCAGGAGAAATCGCAAAACATAGTCATTTCTTCATTGCCGTCCAAAAACAACGCTTTTTTGCATTCCTGTCTCACTTTCTCTTAGAAACAATGATTTACATCAATCCTTTTACATAATTCTTGTTTCTCATGACATTTCTAATATTGCCCACAATTATCAACTTTCTAAGTCTTTCTGAGCACGAGAAATCGCGAAATATAGTCATTTCTTCATTGCCGTCCAAAAACAACGCTTTTTTGCATTTCTGTCTCACTTTCTCTTGTAAACAATGATTTACATCAATCCTTTTACATAATTCTTGTTTCTCATGACATTTCTAACATTACCCACAATTATCAACTTTCTAAGTCTTTCTGAGCACGAGAAATCGCGAAATATAGTCATTTCTTCATTGCCGTCCAAAAACAACGCTTTTTTGCATTTCTGTCTCACTTTCTCTTGTAAACAATGATTTACATCAATCCATTTACATAATTCTTGTTTCTCATGACATTTCTAACATTGCCCACAATTATCAACTTTCTAAGTCTTTCTGAGCAGGAGAAATCGCAAAACATAGTCATTTCTTCATTGCCGTCCAAAAACAACGCTTTTTTGCATTCCTGTCTCACTTTCTCTTAGAAACAATGATTTACATCAATCCTTTTACATAATTCTTGTTTCTCATGACATTTCTAACATTGCCCACAATTATCAACTTTCTAAGTCTTTCTGAGCACGAGAAATCGCGAAATATAGTCATTTCTTCATTGCCGTCCAAAAATAACGCTTTTTTGCATTTCTGTCTCACTTTCTCTTGTAAACAATGATTTACATCAATCCTTTTACATAATTCTTGTTTCTCATGACATTTCTAACATTGCCCACAATTATCAACTTTCTAAGTCTTTCTGAGCACGAGAAATTGCAAAACATAGTCATTTCTTTATTGCCGTCCAAAAACAACGCTTTTTTGCATTCCTGTCTCACTTTCTCTTAGAAACAATGATTTACATCAATCCTTTTACATAATTCTTGTTTCTCATGACATTTCTAATATTGCCCACAATTATCAACTTTCTAAGTCTTTCTGAGCAGGAGAAATCGCAAAACATAGTCATTTCTTCATTGCCGTCCAAAAACAACGCTTTTTTGCATTCCTGTCTCACTTTCTCTTAGATAAATGATTTACAGCAATCCTTTTACATAATTCTTGTTTCTCATGACATTTCTAACATTGCCCACAATTATCAACTTTCTAAGTCTTTCTGAGCAGGAGAAATCGCAAAACATAGTCATTTCTTCATTGCCGTCCAAAAACAACGCTTTTTTGCATTCCTGTCTCACTTTCTCTTAGAAACAATGATTTACATCAATCCTTTTACATAATTCTTGTTTCTCATGACATTTCTAACATTACCCACAATTATCAACTTTCTAAGTCTTTCTGAGCACGAGAAATTGCAAAACATAGTCATTTCTTCATTGCCGTCCAAAAACAACGCTTTTTTGCATTCCTGTCTCACTTTCTCTTAGAAACAATGATTTACATCAATCCTTTTACATAATTCTTGTTTCTCATGACATTTCTAATATTGCCCACAATTATCAACTTTCTAAGTCTTTCTGAGCGGGAGAAATCGCAAAACATAGTCATTTCTTCATTGCCGTCCAAAAACAACGCTTTTTTGCATTCCTGTCTCACTTTCTCTTAGAAACAATGATTTACATCAATCCTTTTACATAATTCTTGTTTCTCATGACATTTCTAACATTGCCCACAATTATCAACTTTCTAAGTCTTTCTGAGCACGAGAAATCGCGAAATATAGTCATTTCTTCATTGCCGTCCAAAAACAACGCTTTTTTGCAATTCTGTCTCACTTTCTCTTGTAAACAATGATTTACATCAATCCTTTTACATAATTCTTGTTTCTCATGACATTTCTAACATTGCCCACAATTATCAACTTTCTAAGTCTTTCTGAGCAGGAGAAATCGCAAAACATAGTCATTTCTTCATTGCCGTCCAAAAACAACGCTTTTTTGCATTCCTGTCTCACTTTCTCTTAGAAACAATGATTTACATCAATCCTTTTACATAATTCTTGTTTCTCATGACATTTCTAATATTGCCCACAATTATCAACTTTCTAAGTCTTTCTGAGCAGGAGAAATCGCAAAATATAGTCATTTCTTCATTGCCGTCCAAAAACAACGCTTTTTTGCATTCCTGTCTCACTTTCTCTTAGAAACAATGATTTACATCAATCCTTTTACATAATTCTTGTTACTCATGACATTTCTAACATTGCCCACAATTATCAACTTTCTAAGTCTTTCTGAGCAGGAGAAATCGCAAAACATAGTCATTTCTTCATTGCCGTCCAAAAACAACGCTTTTTTGCATTCCTGTCTCACTTTCTCTTAGAAACAATGATTTACATCAATCCTTTTACATAATTCTTGTTTCTCATGACATTTCTAACATTGCCCACAATTATCAACTTTCTAAGTCTTTCTGAGCATGAGAAATCGGGAAATATAGTCATTTCTTCATTGCCGTACAAAAACAACGCTTTTTTGCATTTCTGTCTCACTTTCTCTTGTAAACAATGATTTACATCAATCCTTTTACATAATTCTTGTTTCTCATGACATTTCTAACATTGCCCACAATTATCAACTTTCTAAGTCTTTCTGAGCAGGAGAAATCGCAAAACATAGTCATTTCTTCATTGCCGTCCAAAAACAACGCTTTTTTGCATTCCTGTCTCACTTTCTCTTAGAAACAATGATTTACATCAATCCTTTTACATAATTCTTGTTTCTCATGACATTTCTAATATTGCCCACAATTATCAACTTTCTAAGTCTTTCTGAGCAGGAGAAATCGCAAAACATAGTCATTTCTTCATTGCCGTCCAAAAACAACGCTTTTTTGCATTCCTGTCTCACTTTCTCTTAGAAACAATGATTTACATCAATCCTTTTACATAATTCTTGTTTCTCATGACATTTCTAACATTGCCCACAATTATCAACTTTCTAAGTCTTTCTGAGCAGGAGAAATCGCAAAACATAGTCATTTCTTCATTGCCGTCCAAAAACAACGCTTTTTTGCATTCCTGTCTCACTTTCTCTTAGAAACAATGATTTACATCAATCCTTTTACATAATTCTTGTTTCTCATGACATTTCTAATATTGCCCACAATTATCAACTTTCTAAGTCTTTCTGAGCACGAGAAATCGCGAAATATAGTCATTTCTTCATTGCCGTCCAAAAACAACGCTTTTTTGCATTTCTGTCTCACTTTCTCTTGTAAACAA